>NC_085136.1:288289328-288589328 GCF_035046485.1 Aedes albopictus | reverse complement strand
ATGAGAGATGTGGTTCTAGTTTGCTCCAATAGTTTCGACGAACGAAAAAAGCAACCCTTCTCATTATATTTTCTTTAAGATAAGTTTAAAAAGCTATGCAAAGAAAGGGTTTCTTATAAATTCCACTTTAAATGGATTTCGATGCTGTTCCAGGGAGCTCTGACCCTCATAAAATCTCATTTTAATGGACTCTCACGCAGAGCGGCAAATTCAATTCAGTATTGATCGACTCCCAATAGCAAGCTAATTATCATTTACCAGTTTGAAAAATGTGGAACTCGCGTGACGGTGTTTTAAATTCTACCCATCCCAACGTGGTTTCCTCCTCACTTCATTTGGAAATTCACTCGATTGCAATGCAAATAACATCATTTTGAATAAACTGTTGATTTTTATCGTTTCCAGCGCTATCTGTCATTACTTCTGTTATACTTGGCGTGTTTTCGCTCTTTCCAATTGACGAATAGTTTGAATAATAATGTAGAACTTTCCCATTCGTGCCACACCCATTTCCGTTGAAGCCCGGTTTTGGAATTTATTTTGATAAAAGTCCAAGCTATTGTTAGCTCTGGGAAGCAAAACTGCTTCTTTATTCCACGCAAACACCCACCCACTTTCAGACCGTCATGAGGTGAGGGTAAATAGGTAAGGAGTGGGGTCTTAGCCGAAATTAGATGATTGAACTATTGTGACTTTGGGTCAGCGAACCGGAATGAACCTGTTGTATCCGCCGTGTTGTTGTCGTTCTCTCAGACGATGCTAATCTCGAATGTCAATGGTGGGGCTCCGTAAAAGTAGCCTAAACAACAATATTTTCCATCTTTCGTGATCGCTTGTTTTGGAACGAACTTTCCTGTTGGATACAAGATGCAAACAATCGAACACGCGAGCCCCATATCGGGAAAGAGTCAGTTCTAACGAAGTTATAAGTTTGTAGGCATAAATATTTTTTTTCAAATATGTTTGTGTTGATGTTGCGGAAGTTTACCATGTCAGCTTCAGAAACGTGAAGTATATCACATGCGAATTCCCCAATGTTTGCTTGATTGTAGTATTGTCCATTTCTCGTAAGCAATAAGGGATTTATCTGTTGTCTAAAATAAAACTGCTCAATTTTCAACAAATGCCAATATACGCCAAAGGCTGGGTAATGCGTAATTCAGACAGCCTCTTCTCAACAAGCCAAATTGCAACCCTAGGGAAGATCCGGTTACCATTTCTGGTGGGAACATTGGCCGTAGGTTAACAGAGAAGGTGTGGGGATGTTTGCTTCTGCAAGTCTAAGCGTCAATTCACTAGGCGAGGAGTGGCTCACAAACCCTTATTAATCCACCTAGCGGTGATAGCGCCTTTCTCGTGCCTTCGAAAACACATTTCAACCAAACTCAAGTGACAGGTTGATGAAAAGTTCATTTCATGGTACCAGAAATCATATCGTTTATCATGTTTTTGATGTTGATTGATGCCTTAAGATCTTCCAAAAAGTCCGCAATTTTTAACTTTCATCCGCCATTTTAAATTCAAGTCCGCCATCTTGGAAATACTGGTCGCTATTTTTAGATTTCAGACTTCTCCACCACACCAGATATACCCATATTTAATAGTTTTGGAGACTAAAACTCTTTTAAGCAGCCGACATCTTGGTTATTCTGGATGCTATTTTTGGACTCCGGAAATCACCCCTATACCAAATACAGCCATATTGAATGATATCTTAGCCTGAAACACCATTGAACAGCCGCCATTTTGAATTTTAGGATCCCATCTTGGATTTAAGATCACCATCTTGGATATTCTGGCCACCGTTTTTGAACTTCGGACATATTTCCCATACTATATATACCCATATTACATGGTTTTAGTGACTAAAACACCATGAAGCAGTCGCCATCTTCAATTTGGAGCCGTCATCTTAGATTTTAGACTGCCATCCTGGATATTTCGGTCGCCATGTTTAAACTGCAGTTATCTTCCCCATACCAAATATACCCGTATTGCATGATTTAAGAGCCTAAGCTTCATGGTCGCCATCTTGAATTTGGAGCCGCCATATTGGATTTTAGACCGCCATCTTGGATATTGCCATCTTCCCTTACCAAATAGGTATACCCATTTTTAACAGCAAACAATGTGGTAAAATCCCGGTTCGATTCGTGCTGAAATCCAAAAAATCGACCAATGGGAAGTGCCTTCTTTTCCAATTCTTCTTCTCCTTCTTCTTCTTCTTCTTCTTCTTCTTCTTCTTCTTCTTCTTCGTTTCGGGTTCCTCCTCCTGCCGGTGGCGCTCAGTGGTGGAGAGCGAGGGTCTGTCCTGAAAAAAGGGAAATGACCAACGATTAGCACCAAACCAAATCCCTCGTTCGATGGGGGTACTTACTTTTTTGCACACGGACATACATGCATACACACATACAAACACGCAGCCATCATCTCAATTCGTCGTTGATTGGTACATATGACCTCCGAGCCTTCTATCGAAAATTATTTATTTATTATTATTTATCGAAATTATTTAAAAATTTCTTGGATGGTCTGTCGACAACTAGGTCGACAACAGACCAGATCTTTATCGTACGGAAAATTCTTCGTCTTCTTCTTCTTCTTGAAGTTTTTTTTTTCTATTATTCCTTCGACTTCTTCGCCTTCTTGGCCTAACGTGCTAACCACTTTGACCTTTTAGTACTTAATGATCTATTTTACGGTCGTGGTTAGAAAACTTTGATTGTGAACTTTACAACAACACATCAAGGCAATGTGTCTCATGTTCATTTTTTTATCATAAGCTGTCCCACGTTCGATTTTTTTCAGCAAAAGCTGCTCCATGTTCAATTTCTGTGCAAAATAAGCTGTTGAGGGATGTGGAGTAAGAAATGAAAATTTTTAAATCAGAAGTGAGCAGTGAAGAGTGAGACTGTGAGGTGTAACCTGTGAAGAGTATGGAGCAGTGAAAAGTGAGAAATGAGAGCTAGACAGAGTTAGAAGTTTGGAGTGAGTTATGGAGTGAGTAGTGATGAATGAGCTGTGATTAGTGAGATATGACCAGTGCATGGAGAATAGTGAATGGTGAGGAATGAGGAGTATGGCACAGTAAGAAGTGATGAGAGAAGATACAAGAGTGAATGGCAGGATTGAGAAGCGATTACTGAGTATTGAGCAGTGAAGAGTGAGAAGTGAACAGCGTTGAGTGTAGATTAAGTAGCAAAGAGTGAATAGTTAGTAGTTAGGACCACGGATGGGATCATGCATTTACAATCAGTTACCCAACTAACAATTGCAAGTCACAAACAAGCAAGCTTGCTGAATTGTTGTTTAATAATGGTAATGATAGCTGAACTAAAATTATGCTCTACACATTACTGTTTAAGTGATTTTTCAATTGAGAAAATAGTCAATGTTCGACATTCCAATGATAAATTAAAACACTTTTCAGAAGTTTAACAAGAAATTTATTCGACAAGCATTGATTCCTTAACAAAAGAGTTTAAAAAAAACATTTGCCTGCATCTTATTAAGCTGATGTATCGATTAGCATATTCTGCTGAACAATGTGCTTTTCACTTGTCACTTGAATTACATAAAATAAAACAGAATAGAATTATGTAGTTTAACATTGAGTGCCAAGAGACGTAATCAACGTAAAAATGAGGCATTAATTTATAATTATTAGTATGTAACAAGATATCTTGAACCTTGGTTATTATATTTTTTATCTTCCGCAGCAGTTCGACTGTACGAGACGCTTGGATCGATCCATTTGACATTTCTGTGCTGTCGTGTTTACTGAATATTATTCCCACAGTCACCTAGATAACCAAACAGCATTCAGAAATCGACACATTTCAAGTATCCCTAAACATCTTTATGCACTATTTATTGAACATAATATCAAGATTCCATGACAAAAGCTTAGTAAAAAAAATGCTTTACGGATCTTCGACTGAGCATGAGTAGATTACCTGAACTGATGCTGTGAATGCACCATGTCCAAGACCATACCGCACCACATATTGTAATTTTATTTGTAGTTCTTATTTTATAATAAGAACCATATTGTGTAATTTTATTTGTAGTTCTTATTTTATAATAGGTGTTCTCAACATGAGAGCAAATAATTACTCTCGTGGGAGTTCAACATTTTTGCATTTTATTTATTTTCAGTCATTTTTGCCAGTGCTTAATAACAACTTTCTTGTAATTTGTAAAACGCTTTGAACAACAAAAAATTAAGTTAGTGCACAACATGATGCTTTATAACTTCTCCAAATTTGTGTGAACAAACCCCGAACATAGGTTGTACGTGAAAATAGTTCAAATGTTATTCAACATTATGCTGAATTAATTCGTCATAATGGTGCCTGTTAAATGAGTGATTGTTAGTTGGGTACATTCACCTCCTGTTAATTCGCTTAAGAACACTTTTTCTTTTTAGTTCTACTTGAAACTTTGTAGAAGAATGTACTAGCGTAGCATCAATAATTTAGTCAACAGAAGGCAGCAAACGCAATTTTTCACGGCGTAAGTGTAATTTACAGTTGCCTTCACAGCTCGCTCACGACTTTGGTATGCGTGTGCGACCCTAGTGTTGTTCGGCAAACTTTCAGATAAAACTACATGGTTAAATTTATCCATACTTAGTATTTTCATAGCATGCTTCTGAACTGAGATAGTAGCAAGAGAATGTATCTCTTTGCAAAGTGAGTAGCGAATAGAGGCTAGCATGGAACTACGTCATCGAAACAAAATATGACGCTGAATGCGAACTTCCTCCAGTATCAACGAGAACACCATCCAAACGCTTCGCTTCATCCACCCATTTTGTCGCGTTATTAGACTTGCATGATGGGTTGTGGGTCGTATACACATCGACTGGCTTTCATTTGAAATTTTCAAAATGCCCAAAATGCATGTATGCTACATTTTCTAAAGATAACTGACCAATCAGTAAAATCTGCGTAGCATATATTAACTTTACACAGATTCTTCGATTTCCACATTTCTCAATTGAGTTTACAAAAAAGTTACGATGAAGCTCGAACTCAAAAACTGAAAGCATAACTTTCAGGCGACTATAAAAAATTCAATGGAAATTGAAAATGTAAGGCTCCGGTGAGTTGTGAAAAGTGAGAAGTGAACTATACGGAAAAATCAATGAAGTAGTGAGAAATGATAATTGAGTAGTGACCAGGGATGCGATCATTCATTTGCAAAGATTTACATTCACTTGATACTATCTCAGTTCAGAAGCATTCTATCAAAAAACTATGTATGGATGAATTGAACCCTGATGTAGTTTTATCTGAAAGTTTGCCGAATAGCATTAGGGTCGCACACGCATACCAAATTCGAGAACTAGCTGTGAAGGCAACTCTCCCCGCGGTGAATGTAAATTACATTCACGCCGTGGAGAGTTACGTTTGCTGCCTTCTTTTGACTTTATTATTGACACTACGCTAGTACACTGTTCTTAAAAGTTTCAGGTAAAACAAAAATGAAAAAGTGCTTCATACATTAGTTTTTGCTACGATGTTTCTGAAGCGAGTTATTTGCAAGTGAATGTAAATGATTGCAAATGAATTATTCCATCCTTGGTAGTGACGAGTGAGGAATTGAAAGTAAACAGTGAGAAGTAAGCATTGATAAGTGAATTGTGAAGAGTGGGAGCTTGTCAGTGAAGAGTCAGAAGTTAGAAGTAAGCATTGAAGAACAGTGAACAAGGAATAAAGCAGTGTATGGCAGTGTATGAAGAAGTGTGAAGCAGTGAAGAATGAGAAATGAGTAATAAGAAGTTGAGCATGCAATACTCTACACACCAAAAAAATATTGCGGTATCACATCATTTCCGCTCCACTGCACGTCATTCGCGTTGTAAAAGTGATGTACACATTTTATACATCCAGCTTGAAAGTGGTTTAGCTAGAACCGTACCGACGGACAAGTCATATAAAAGTAAAATAATGGCGAGGATTCGTTCACTGATCCATTGATTGTGAGACATATGACCTCTCGGCTATTTCAATGAGTTTGAAGGTTGATGATTAATCTTATATTGCTTTTAAATAGGTATCTGCTGGAACGAATTTGTTGACACTTTTCGGTGCCAATTAGAGTGTAAATTGTGAGTGTAATAATTGTTGGAAAACAACGTAACAAAGTGAAATTACGTACGTAAATCTAGCACCGTTTTTACTTCTGTTTGAAGTTTGCTCACTATCGCCACCTAGTGATAGCTTGGCTAGGTACAACATGATAAGCATTCAACGATTACGTTTCCATAACGATGTTTTTAATGTTACTTATTATAAGTGTTACGTCTGTTTCTTAGTGAGTTAGGAGTGACCAGTGCATAATTAGGAGTAAGAAGTGAGTAGTGAGAAGTGAGCATTGATGACTGATCAGTGAGGAGTGAGCAATGGGAAATGAGCAGAGTGGAGTGTGGAACAGCGAAATGGAGTAAGTACTGAAAAGTGAGCAGTGATAAAAGAATAGCGAGGAGTGAGAAGTAAGAAATGAGGAGTGAATAGTGAAGAGTGAGAAGAGAACTGTTTTATACCTTTTGTGACAATCCAGTTTTTGTATGGTGAGATGTTCAATTCTCCATGTGTGCAATGAAATGGTGCAAACAGCATGGGTATTATGATTTCTTGTCTAATTTGATGCTGTTTGAGCACGAGTTTAGGTAACTGTGTTGTTGAAGTTGCAAGAAATAAACAATACAACAACACAGTTTCCCATGTGCTTTATGTGCTTACATAACTTTAAGAGTACTGGGTCAGCAAAAACGTTTTACCGAGAAAAATGTGCTATCTGTGCTGTTGATCTGCTGTTGCAAATTTTGTGTACATGCCGATAAGAATGCTATTCCGGTCGAAATAAAGAAGGAGAAAACATAGCTGTCTAGCTAATTCTTTCCTTGTTAGCCTATCTCAAAACCTCAATAACAAACCTCAAAATACAACATGACCGGCACAAAGCTTTCATTGGTATCCACAAACCTCAATCTTTCCGCTCCAAAGGTACTGTTGACTACTTCTTTTTGCCCACATTCAATTAGGTGTGTTGAGAACAAATCCGAAACTGAAGAAAACACATGCGGTCAAGTTTTTCTCTTCGATATTTCCCCTCCCAGTCGGTGTCACCCTTCCAACAACACATCGGTAGAAGTATTCTCCAGAAGACAAACGTCCTTTTGGATTCTTTCATCTAGCTATAGCCTCAAAGGAATCGACTGGGACTGTGTAAACTGTTCCAACAGCTCTCGATCTTATTCGTAAACGTTGTGCTTTTTTTTTTCCTTATGCTGGGTTCCAATAATGCATTTCCCTTTGACTTTTCTCATTCTTTCACTAACTGCTATCGATATATATATATATATATTTAGTTAGGTGGAGATACAGTGTTCTACCCATCGACAAACGATAGAAAATCTTTTTTCGTTCTTTTTCACCCGATTCCAGTTGTTTGCACAAATCTTTAGTCGGGATTGCAGTGAACAGAAAACTTTTGCCTCTTCTGGTTGCCCAGCAGAGTTGGGTTCAATTTCGTGTTTGGAAGCCAACCAACAACGCACGGATGGTAATTTGAAAGCACACTAGCTGCACGCGAGCATCCAAATGCTGGTGAGATTTTTTTTTCCAATGAGCTTGAGAAAGGCTTATCTTTTTTTTCTTTTATTGATCAGCTTTGGCTGAGGGTACCACAAATGATTGGTTCCTAAATGGTAGGAAAATGGTAAAACAAACAAAATCTGTTCGCATTATTACGGCTTACGGTACGCCTCATGAGGTGTGAAAGTAATATTTAGTTTATCTTGAAATAACAAACATACATAAAGTGATAATGGAGTTTGCTACCCAATCTTGAACATTTCTTTTTGAATCACCCGGGTGCGAGAGATAAACATTGAACCATCCTGACGGAAGACTGAGATATGCTTGAAAGGTAAAGGCAGCACTGAACACCATCGAATTGCTCAGGAAACGTGAGATGAATACAAAGGTCATGTTCACCAGTTTAATGTTTGAACTGTGATATTTTGTTCAATGGCCATGAGAACAAGCTCATTTTAAGTTAGCATGGCACCACACAAACGTCAAACTAGTGCATATAATGAGTCTGAAAACACTAAACGACCAGAAGACGATCACAAGACTACCATAAACAAACAGAAGACTACCAGGAAATAGCTAGAAGACAACCAGAAATTGACTAGAATACTACCAATAGAAGACTAGAAGATGACCAGAAGACGAGCAGAAGATGACAAGAAGAAACCCAGGAGACGACAAGAACACGACCAAAACACGATCGAAAGACAATAAGAAGACGATCAGGAGATGACCAGAAGACGGCCAGAATACGAACAAATGATTACCACAATAGGTTAAAAAGGCGAGCAGAAGACGACCAGAAAACAGCTAGAAGACGAGCAGAAGACGACCAGAAGGCGACCACAAGACAATACAAAAACAGCACATGAAAAAGATCAGAGACGACCAGAACATGACCAGAATACGATTAGAAGACGGCCAGAAGACGATCAAAAGACAATTAGAAGATGACCAGAAAAGAATCAGAAGACGACCACAAAATGGCCAGCAGACGACCACAAGGCGACAAGAAGAAGACCAGAAGACAACCAGAACAGACCAGAATACGATCAAAATACGGCCAGAAGATGATCAAAAGACAATCATAAGACGGCTAAAAGAGAACCTGCAGATGACCAGATGATGACCAGAAGACGATCAGAAGACGAGCAGAAAATGATTAGAAGACGACCAGAAAACGATTAAAAGACAATCAGAAGACGATCAGCAGACTACCAGAAGACTACCACAACACGACCAGAATGCGATCAAAAGACGGCCCGAAGACGACCAGTAGACGACCAGAAGACGACAAGAAAACGAGCAGAAGAGGACCAGAAGACGATTAGGAGACGATCAGCAGACGACCAGCAGTCGACCGGATGACGACCAGAAGACGACTGGCAGACAAGCAGAAGACAACCAGAAGACGATCAGAATCGAATGAGAAGACAAGCAGATGACGACCAGAAGAAGATCAGGAATCGACTAGGAGACGACCAGAAGATGACCAGAAGACGAGCACAAGACGACAAGAGAAGACCAGAAGACATCCAGAACAGACCAGAATACGATTAAAAGACGGCCAGAAGGTGATTAAAAGATAATCAGAAGACGACTAGAAGAGAGCCAGCAGATGACCAGATGATGACCAGAAGACGAGCAGAAAATGATTAAAAGACAATCAGAAGGCTACCAGAACAGGACCAGAATGCAATCAAAAGACGGCCCGAAGACGATCAAAAGACAATCAGAAGACGACCAGAAGGGGACCAGAAGACGATCAGGAGACGATCAGCAGACGAACAGCAGATAACTGGATGACGACCAGAACACGACTGGAAGACGAGCAGAAGACAACCAGAAGACGATCAGAATCGAACCAAAAGACAAGCAGATAACGACCAGAAGAATATTAGAAGAAGATCAGGAATCGACCAGGAGACGACCAGAAGATGACTTGTCTGATTCTTGTCTTGTGATGATTCTTGTCTTCTTGTCTTCTTGTCTTCTTGTCTTCTTGTCTTCTTGTCTTCTTGTCTTCTTGTCTTCTTGTCTTCTTGTCTTCTTGTCTTCTTGTCTTCTTGTCTTCTTGTCTTCTTGTCTTCTTGTCTTCTTGTCTTCTTGTCTTCTTGTCTTCTTGTCTTCTTGTCTTCTTGTCTTCTTGTCTTCTTGTCTTCTTGTCTTCTTGTCTTCTTGTCTTCTTGTCTTCTTGTCTTCTTGTCTTCTTGTCTTCTTGTCTTCTTGTCTTCTTGTCTTCTTGTCTTCTTGTCTTCTTGTCTTCTTGTCTTCTTGTCTTCTTGTCTTCTTGTCTTCTTGTCTTCTTGTCTTCTTGTCTTCTTGTCTTCTTGTCTTCTTGTCTTCTTGTCTTCTTGTCTTCTTGTCTTCTTGTCTTCTTGTCTTCTTGTCTTCTTGTCTTCTTGTCTTCTTGTCTTCTTGTCTTCTTGTCTTCTTGTCTTCTTGTCTTCTTGTCTTCTTGTCTTCTTGTCTTCTTGTCTTCTTGTCTTCTTGTCTTCTTGTCTTCTTGTCTTCTTGTCTTCTTGTCTTCTTGTCTTCTTGTCTTCTTGTCTTCTTGTCTTCTTGTCTTCTTGTCTTCTTGTCTTCTTGTCTTCTTGTCTTCTTGTCTTCTTGTCTTCTTGTCTTCTTGTCTTCTTGTCTTCTTGTCTTCTTGTCTTCTTGTCTTCTTGTCTTCTTGTCTTCTTGTCTTCTTGTCTTCTTGTCTTCTTGTCTTCTTGTCTTCTTGTCTTCTTGTCTTCTTGTCTTCTTGTCTTCTTGTCTTCTTGTCTTCTTGTCTTCTTGTCTTCTTGTCTTCTTGTCTTCTTGTCTTCTTGTCTTCTTGTCTTCTTGTCTTCTTGTCTTCTTGTCTTCTTGTCTTCTAGTCTTCTAGTCTTCTTGTCTTCTTGTCTTCTTGTCTTCTTGTCTTCTTGTCTTCTTGTCTTCTTGTCTTCTTGTCTTCTTGTCTTCTTGTCTTCTTGTCTTCTTGTCTTCTTGTCTTCTTGTCTTCTTGTCTTCTTGTCTTCTTGTCTTCTTGTCTTCTTGTCTTCTTGTCTTCTTGTCTTCTTGTCTTCTTGTCTTCTTGTCTTCTTGTCTTCTTGTCTTCTTGTCTTCTTGTCTTCTTGTCTTCTTGTCTTCTTGTCTTCTTGTCTTCTTGTCTTCTTGTCTTCTTGTCTTCTTGTCTTCTTGTCTTCTTGTCTTCTTGTCTTCTTGTCTTCTTGTCTTCTTGTCTTCTTGTCTTCTTGTCTTCTTGTCTTCTTGTCTTCTTGTCTTCTTGTCTTCTTGTCTTCTTGTCTTCTTGTCTTCTTGTCTTCTTGTCTTCTTGTCTTCTTGTCTTCTTGTCTTCTTGTCTTCTTGTCTTCTTGTCTTCTTGTCTTCTTGTCTTCTTGTCTTCTTGTCTTCTTGTCTTCTTGTCTTCTTGTCTTCTTGTCTTCTTGTCTTCTTGTCTTCTTGTCTTCTTGTCTTCTTGTCTTCTTGTCTTCTTGTCTTCTTGTCTTCTTGTCTTCTTGTCTTCTTGTCTTCTTGTCTTCTTGTCTTCTTGTCTTCTTGTCTTCTTGTCTTCTTGTCTTCTTGTCTTCTTGTCTTCTTGTCTTCTTGTCTTCTTGTCTTCTTGTCTTCTTGTCTTCTTGTCTTCTTGTCTTCTTGTCTTCTTGTCTTCTTGTCTTCTTGTCTTCTTGTCTTCTTGTCTTCTTGTCTTCTTGTCTTCTTGTCTTCTTGTCTTCTTGTCTTCTTGTCTTCTTGTCTTCTTGTCTTCTTGTCTTCTTGTCTTCTTGTCTTCTTGTCTTCTTGTCTTCTTGTCTTCTTGTCTTCTTGTCTTCTTGTCTTCTTGTCTTCTTGTCTTCTTGTCTTCTTGTCTTCTTGTCTTCTTGTCTTCTTGTCTTCTTGTCTTCTTGTCTTCTTGTCTTCTTGTCTTCTTGTCTTCTTGTCTTCTTGTCTTCTTGTCTTCTTGTCTTCTTGTCTTCTTGTCTTCTTGTCTTCTTGTCTTCTTGTCTTCTTGTCTTCTTGTCTTCTTGTCTTCTTGTCTTCTTGTCTTCTTGTCTTCTTGTCTTCTTGTCTTCTTGTCTTCTTGTCTTCTTGTCTTCTTGTCTTCTTATCTTCTTGTCTTCTTGTCTTCTTTTCTTTTTGTCTGCTTTAATAATGTTGTTTCTCTGAATTGTAAAATAGTTTCTCACTTGCTTTTGTTGGTTTCGAAAGTTTAATATGGTTTGAACCTTGATTTTAAATAGGTAGACCTAAGGCAGTTGCATAATTTTGAAACGCTTTGAACGACTTCTTTTGTCATGACTCTTGGCAAACATTAGGTATCTACCTGTTCTGGGAATGATAAAAATTTCATTTCATTTCCGCTTGGTGTGCCTCCACTTTTACGAAGTACATCTTTCTTCAAATATTGAAATATGCGCTCTCCGTATACCACATTCGCTATTGTCCCAGTGCAGATTGTAATCTTGAATTCCTTCTATCCAGAGTAGCTACATCATCACAATACCCAAACCCCGAAGGCGCTGGTGGCCCAGGAGAGCACTTGCTGGGCACCGGAAGAGTCATTCGTTATCGTTGTCATCGTCGCCAACTTTTCACTTCCCATCCTCCGAAATTTGAGGGAGCTGGGTGGAGTAGGTACATTCCACTGTATTTCGGAATTGAGCACAATCTCGACACATGCCCAACATGGGAAACAATATGCAGCAGCCAGCATTTGTTTACTTGTTTGCCTCTGTCCGACGAACACCCCAGCTGGTATGTGTGTCGGCACACACCACACACACATATGTGCTCACATGGTCCAAGAATTCAGCGCAGCAATGGGTGCAATAGTGGGTCCACAGAATCGAGTGCGCTAGCTACCACATGTGGTTGCCCCCGAGGTACATGAGCGAGCAGGGAGTTCGACAGCAAGGCCAGAAACCGGAACAAAGGCTCGCGTAAATTTCGTTTCCCAGTTGTGGCACGAACTTGGGAACATATGTTTGCATACTCTGTACCGCAGCGCCTTTCGCCACCCGGCTGATATGGAAGAACAGTTGTTATCATCATGCCAAATACCTAGTATGGTTGTGTTTGAGATGGGCACGTTTTTAGCAAATGTTTGCTCTGACGAAGGATTATTGTTCAAAGAAACTGGAACCTCTGAACATACGAAAGCTGTTCCTCGCCATTCTGAGTTTCGCTTCATTCATCTGGATGAGTGCTTCTTCCTGGCATCGCATCCCAAGTCAATTTCCAGAATTTTTTCTAATCCTATCAAAAAACGGAAGAGTTTAAAAAACTTCGCAATAAAATATGCACAAAACCAAGGCTGTGCGTTAAGTCTTCCCTTAATTCAATGTAAATTATTCCGGGATCTTTGAAAGCAGTTCTTAAGTTTCCGCCCGATTCTTAGTACCGCAACCCACGCCAAAGCTTATAATATGCAAAACCCCTTTCAAAGTAGATCTCTTTTTGCGCTGCAACGAGGAGTGATTTCACGATGACGCCGCGTGTACTTCCTGTTTTACTGGGTGGTTGAATATCGTTCGCGCAAAGTCTTTACAGTGAACAATGGTTCAGAAACTAAATTAACGTGGAAAGATATATTTAAATAGCAACTCTCAATGATAACATGGATGGAAACCTGCATTTTGGACCATTGTGCAGTGTAACGTCTTACATCCGCTCGGATGATAATTACTACATGCAACCATCAGCAGTCGCAAAGCAACAGTGCGCCAGCCTCATCTCTGTTCAGTGTTCATCTTTCAGGCGGCGGCACCCCGCGGAAATGGTACTTCCTTTCACTTGGTCCAAAATGCAACCAGCAACGTAGGAAGTCTTCCCGAATCCAGCACGTAATCAGTCACGGTTGCCTCCGGGTGCACCCCATTCAGGACAAGTGTCCACCGCGCCGACGACGGCCACCATCCGCCATTCATAGCGACAACAGAGAGAGCATTGTCTGAAGCGAGAAGTGGAAATTAGCAAAAACCACGTCGTCGTCCTTTTCTTCACACAGTGATGATAATTGGGATTTTCGCCCTCGCTCTAAACTAATTAATTTCGTCATTTTATCTACCTTCTTTTTTGTGGTGGTTTACTGTCGCAAAGCTAGGTTTGCCGATGCCGAGCAGGACCAGATTCGAGGATTGAGCATCTTCCGATTAAATCTTTTCAGAAGTCTAATGGAATATGAGAGAACAATTTATATCGGTACCGGGGCCAATGGCGCAATTGGTCACACGTTTGCTTCATAAGCAGATAGTCATGGGTTCGATCCCAACCCCGGCACTTTCGTCAGTTGCTCTTTCCCCCTGAGAGCAACTGACACAGACCCTCTTCTGAGCCCATGGCTCAAACGGACCCGAATACTTGGACATCGGCGAACGGCAACCTCATAATGGACCCCCAATCGGAGTGGAAAAAGGAACAACCAACAGCCACACATCAACATCCTCGTGGTTATCATTCTACCATGATAGGGTAGAAAGTAAAAGCAGCGCAACGGCAACCAGTTCGATGTAGTACAATTAGAAATAGAATACATTTAGGCGCTGTACAAAATGTAAGTACCTGTAAGTACAGCTTCCAATTGGAATCGCTCACGCAGTGCCCTAGTGGACAAAAGAGCTGTAAATTAGGTTAAGTGAGTGTAGAAAAAAAAATCTATCTGAAGTATGTTTAGAATCACTTACAGCATTCCAGTAAAATGTTGGAAAAATGGCGAGAAAATCGACAAATATAGCTCTGGTCCTCACAAGCTCCTACCTTATGCTTCCACGATCCAATATGATTGCAAAAATTACCACGGCTTCTTTTAGAGCGCTATCTCGTCCATTTTGGTCACAGACTTAAGGGGTGATACACAAATTATGTCACGCAAAAATTGACCTTATTCAACCCCTTCGCCCTTCGTTAAGGCCACGACGCCCGTCCACTTACGCGCTTCAAACTCTTTGTTCAGTATCAGCTTAGCCGCCTTGTAAGTAGACTTCGCCTACACTTCGCTCCGTTCTACCCTTATCGGTGTGAGCTCTTTAAATCCTCCACCTAGTACTGTGGCACCACCAGTACACTGATCTGGCGGTTAATTGATGCTAAGCAGGAACACTTTAGACTTCAGTTTCCAACTACAGTCAACCACTTTACCAACTGAGCTATTGAAGGTTGACACTGTGGGCAGGAGGGACAGGCGTCCAGGGACTTCTGGAATCCTATCTTCTGCGAGTCAGGTGGGAGCCTAGGATTCTTTCCTAAGCAAGCCATATCCACACACCAGTGTGATACCTTTGATATCGGGAGGTGACCGAGCACCGGGACACACGGATTGCAAAAGCAGCGTAAGCATTGGCGTGGCGGGGGGCCAGCTTTGGGCTCTGCTGGGCTTCATCAGAATTTTTTCACATCCGGAAGCAAATCTGTACAAGCGATATGGCACTGCTTCCAAAGTGTCACAGTCCAGCTAGGAGTGACTCGGGAATATCAGGAACGACGTCAGTAAGCTCCTGGTAACGGCATACTGGCCTTGCTTGGTAGCTGTGATGGTATACGTTTAGGTAACTACGCACAAATCAGCTGGTAACTACGGAATTCTGTCCTCTTGATAAGGTCGGGTGACACTGACCTGATACCGCGGATGGACTAAAGTACGAGCCTGACCTGTACCCAGCTTAGGCAACTAACTGGGTGGAAATAGGTTCAGATGGTCACTCCTGACTAGCGCTGATCCGGTTCTGAGGTTCTGAGCTCAGTCCCCATAAGGGCCTGTGTCTGTTCTCGGGTGGCCTCCCTGCTTGCATAGATAGCTACCATTGGATCATTGGCAGTAAGGGATAGTGGCTCGAAGAGGGACCCAACAGAAATGACCCACAAAATCCATAAATCATGTGATCGAGAGTAGAGCGACAGAGGGAACGACATTGAACGCGTTCGCACGAGGAGGATTGGCGAGATCCCCATTACGAGGGGCTGGTGTACCCACTACTAAGCAAGCTGCAGGAGGTTCAACAAGAGGAGCACGAAGCGGCGCAGTGCCATCCAAGAAAGCGCAGATGACAGGCGTGGACCTCACGTGGACGCTGAACCGCAACAGGACCAGGGTACCAAAGATGTTGGTAGTTGCCGAATAGCTGGACGAGCTAATCGGTCTCACGAGTGGGGGACTAACATCAGCAAGGACCTAAAACAGGTCCTGATGGAGCTTTGCAAATCGGCCAAGAAGGAGTACGATCTCCTGGTCGAAGAGCCAGCAGGGCGGTCTATCTTAATAGACCTTCTTCTTTGCTGGCAACGCGACGATGGCGCATGAGATCACGCAGGTCTAAACCTGCACATGAGACGCGGCCCGCGGGGGACAAGAAACGTCCGACAGAGGCGGGCAGAAAACAGAAGAGGAAGAATGGGACAGCCAGCGCGAGCAACCAGGCTCCCAAATCATTTGCGAACCGCGTTAGGGGCCAGGAAACCGAGCCTTAGGAGGCCAACCCTAAGGGAAACGGGAAAGGGGTTGACAATAGTGAAACCAGCCTGCAAGCGCAAACGGAGTGACGCGGAGGCGACTCTGCAGAGTAAAAACTTGGACGAGATTACCTATTCAGTGGAGCTCGCAGCCGCACGCAGCAGTGCGAGGTAGATGCACCAAGTGCATCAATCCGCCTGTAAAGAGATCCGGCAAGCACTCAGACCGATGAAGCTCACTGTAGGGGAGGTGAATTAGATGACTGCAGTTGGCAAGATCAGAGTAGGCTGATCAGTGTGCCGGAGACGTGCTACAAGTACTTCGAGCAAGGACACAAATCGTGGGCGTGTAAAGGCCCCGACAGGAGTGAACTCTACACGCTACAGGAAGTACAGAGTAGAAGGTCACATGGCCATGGAGTGCAACTCGGCATCAAAATGCCTGATTTGCACGGCGAACAAGGGTCACATGATTGGCGGGCTTAAATGTCCAGTGGATGGAGTTGAACGTGGATGTCGCGAACGTAGGCGGCAAGAAAGCTACAGTAGAAACGGTGCAGAGTCCATCATTGTTTTGACCTTCTGGAGCCCGGGTCTAAACCCCAGTTCAAACTGGAGGGTCGACGATGGGTACACCTTGGAGTACACGCACAGTGAACATCTGGCGATTCGATACGGATTAGAACACGGAGGAAGACGGCCACAGCCAAAGGTCATCGACTGCCATCAGGGATGGCTGACCTCGCGCTTGATAAGGCGGCATTTGTGAAGCGATTGCTTATGGAGGGTAACACCGTTGATCTATCCAGCGATGATCTAGTCGGAACCCTTAACCGTGTGTGTATGTGACGCTGCAATGGCAAGCCGATCCCTACCCAGAAATGGATGCAAACCGGGTGGTTCCAGAAATCGCGGAACTCCGCGCATCCTGCTTCTTCTTTTATGGCTCTACGTTCCCACTGGGACTTGGCCTGCCTCGCTTCAACTTAGTGTTTCTTGAGCACTTCACAGTTATTAAATGAAGGGCTTTCTTTGCCTGCCATTGCATGAATTCGTACATTGTGTGGCAAGTACAATGATACACTATGCCCAGGGAGTTGAGAAAACTTTCCCGACCGGAACGGGAATCGAACCCGCCGTCTCCGGATTGGCAACCCATAGCCTTAACCACTAGGCTAACTGGAGACCGCGCATCCTGCCCAACAGCTAGAAAGAGGATGCAAAGAGCTCGCACCGATGAGGATAGAATGGAACGAAGTGATTAAGGCGCGCATGCGGGCGTGCTTCGAAAATCTCTGCCCGGCAACCAACACGACCCCTTGGGGTGATGCTTACAGAGTAGTCATGGCCAAATCGAAGGGCGCGTCAGCACCCCCAGAACGCTCCTTCGTTATGCTGCAGAAGATCTAGTAAGCGCTGTTCTCGTGCCACGATACAAAACCATGGGCCCCGTCCCATATGCAAAACCGGTCAAAGCGAGGTCGCCTCGGTGCGGTGAGGAACGACAAGCTCATCTCAATAGCGAAGTCGCTGAAGTTTAACAAGGCTCCAAGTCCGGACAGTCCCTGACATGTTCAGAATGCCCCAGGTAACCAATAAGCATTTGAATAAGCCGTATTTCTGTTTTACATCTGCATTCGGCCTGCTTATTGCCGTATAATAGCTGCTAAACTGCCCTATATTAACAATTCAAATGCTACTTAAAATCTGGCAGCAGATTCGTAGCATTTCAAATGCACGGTACTTTATTGCCATGAAACTGCTAAGAGAGATGAGTGATGCTAAAACCTAAAAACATTTCCACTTCTAATTTACGTGCTACGTCTGCAGAAGTCATCACCATTCGCATGTCAAGTCAATCATAGTCAACAACGAATAAAATCAATGGGAAATCATGCAATGGCAAATTAACTCCATGGTTGGTTCTATGATCGATTTTATTATCAGCACCTGCCGAGCACATAGCATAACGAACTCATGCCTTAAATAGATCACAAATCCAACGCGAATTATCTGATCATCTATAGCTTACCCTGTAGCGCGGTTCAGCACCTTCGTCAACCCGAGGATCGAGGGATCAAATCCCAATTTGGCCAAAAGCAGCATAAAAAAAGCAACAGCAGTTCCGGACGAGCCCCTAGCCTCAAAAGTTCCACAGCAGGAGAGTGAGAAAAAAGAACAGAAAGGGTAGCCGTAAAATGGGCAGGGTAAATATTTTGTTTTTATTTTTGACAATCTGGGGGATAGGAGGGATAAGCATTTAATCAGCCGTATATCGGGCCAAAACTTGCATTTAATTAGCACTAACGGCGCATATACGGCAGATTAGCATTTAAAGACCTGCTGTAAAAGCGCATATAGTGCCGCATAGTGCTGACGAGATGTCGCCGTTCTATGGTTTAGTTCAATTGTATTCAATGACGCTGCACAGTAGGCCTGGCCGCTTCAATACTTGTAATGTATTTATAATGCGTTGCAAGTATTGATAATGACAAGAAAAATGATAGAAGTAGTCGATTCTATCATTTTCCAGGATTCTTTCAATGAATGGCTGTGTATGTGTAGACTAGACTAGACTAAACTCAAGAACAGTTTGGATGACCAAGGACATCCCGACTGACCTGATACTGTCTATAAAGCTTTCAGAAAACTTACTGGTCATGAAAGATTACAAATCGTAGCTTTGTATGATAAAAGAAGTTACCGTTAAACTCGCATTTAAACTATAGGATCCAAACTCAAGAACAGTTTGGATGACCTAGAATATCCAGAAAAATATTCTGCATAAAATTCTACCCTTTTTATGTTGCTGAGCACCAACACCACAGAAACACGTAGTAGTTACCCCCAAGTTTGGACCTGCTCACCAAACCTTCCGTACACAAATCAACCGGGTTTATTTTGTCCCTTTGCCCACACACAAAAAGCCATACGGTAAGGCAGGCAATTCGGCATAATTCTCACAAATCGGTTCAATTTTTTACTCCTTTCATCAATTTCAGCTTAGCTCGTTCGAGGTACCTTACCGCATCACGACAGAGAGGAAGAGGGTACGCTGCTGCTAAAAGAAGCGTATAATCTCACCAATTTTCGCCATCACATCTTCCTAGTCGGCGACGGCGACAACGAGAACGAACTGCTGCTGGTTGCTGACGTTGCCCTGCCATCACCCTTTGTCGTGATTCATTTTTCTTCCGTCATCGTTGCGTTGGCGTCATCGTCCGTTAGAGTACCGCGGGGTTTGGTTGGAGGAGTCTATTTCGCTTTGTGCAGTTATTCGTTCGTATGGTACTTACCTACTTAATTATCCTTCCACTCGATCCTGTTTCTCGGGTGCTTCTCCTGGCGACTGACTGTGTGATGTTCATTCTCTGCCAGTTAGTGTGCCAGGTTGCTCCTAGATGAGCGTGGGATAAGTTCGACTCATCTTCTAATGATTTTTTAATTTCATGTTATTTCCACTCTGACTATGGGAAAAGAATTTCATTTGAAAATGCTGAGAGGATACGCCACTTTAATGAGTAAAAAATTGGATTAAATCAGCAGCTTTGTGCTGTTATGAATCACAAACCTTATACGTTAGGAGATTGTGTGACCAACTGGCTGGCAAATTTAACTAAAGCCTGTATCCGCAATAATCGGGACACAGAAGTACGTCAGTAGTTCTGTAATGAATCGGTAAAATTGGCCAAATAATTGACTGAGAACTCTTTGGTGTATGTTTATTATTTGTGCCAAATTTCATAAAAATCAATGCATTACTTTTAACTGTGGATGAAAAACAGACGTGGTTTTAAGCATTTTGTACAATCATGACCAATTTTCATTCGCATAGTAGATGGTTCTTTTACGCTACAGTTCAAAGTTCTGTGATGGTAATTATGAAATTTCGTAAGCAGTTATGATACTTATAGAGACACTTTCTTGCAAAATTTCATCAACTTTGACCACTTGGTTTGAAAGCTACTGGTGTTGATAGGGGTAAGTGTTAGTGAAAATTTTTCGTGTTTTTCATGTGCGATTTTAGCCTATTCATAACTTTTGAATTTCTATGCCAATTTTCATGAAATTTACACAAAAGCTAGTTTATTATGTGTATATTATGTCTGCAAAATTTGATGATTATTGGTATGGTACTTTCAATAGTACAATCGAAACAATAAAGGGTGCTGACTAATTGCTGTCTGAGAGGCTAAAATCACGTTCAGTCCCAAAACATGTTTCGACTATAAAATTGTTGATAGTGCATCGATTTTTTTGAAATTTTGCCCATGCAACAAATGCACACTGGGCCAGGAACAGACATTAGCAAGACAAAACCTCTAGCGCATTGGGGTTACGTCCTGTCAAGTTGGTGTCTTCAGCAAAGTTGTTGGGTTTTATCTGCGCCTCAAATTGCGCTTGGAATTTAGTTCGTAAACCCGCCGCATAGGTGGCGCTGCGGTGCTAACTTCTTTATTTCACACCCTAGAGCTTTGGCGTCTTCGGCAAAGTTGTAGAACAGGCAAAAATATGAAAAGTTGTCGAAGACACCAAAACTCTAGCTCTTGAAATAACAAAGTTACATTGAATATTATAAAAGAACGACTTAAATTTGCGCTTTTATGTCATTCTCTTGTTTATCACCCTACATGTTGCCATGGCAACAGAAAACAATAATCGCAGTAGTCGAACAAGACCGTAAATGAAATTCTTGCAACGATCATGCGTTTTGAGGAATAATACATACATTTTTCTAGGTATTATTATTATTATTATTTTTCTTTATTATCGAGATTTTCAGCCCTCGGCTGGTTCATCTCGTTTTCTAGGTATGTATTACTAGTAGAAATTCCTGTTTTAATATACCTATATGAATGTTATATCGCTTTCTGTCGATGTGCACCTTCCTGATTTTGCCCGAATTAAACACATTTTTCGTAGGTGAATTCACTTATAGCATCTTTTATACTTTTATTTTATTCGTTTCAACATCAAATCAGAAACAATGTGAACAGCTGAATGGAACTGAAAGATTTATCTAATAAATGTTGACAAATTATCCATTCACGGTTTTTGTGGGTTGTCACGATATCAAATTAAAGGTAAATTATTTAAATTCACTAATATATTTATTATATTAAGTATAATGAAAGTAAACAGCATTAGCATGCGGGATATTGCGGGATTTCGATGAAGTAGTTGGAATTTTATATGAAAATTAAAATCAATTGCCCCGATAGTGAAATGTTTCAAAAGATACTCATGGGATCTCTCAGCAAACGCATTACGCTTGATATAATAATGAAGGTGTAAAGTTGGGACTCTTATAAGACGCTGCCATCTACTTTACGCCAACCACAATATCTCAGCTAGCTTGCATCCGACTCAGTTTATTTTTTGAATTCGATCGGGCTCAAATTAGGCTCCTTTTTCGACTTGTCAAATACTGAAAATAAACTTATTTGGATGCACGAAAACCTGGAATTTGCGGTGGGTGTAAATTGAGTGGCAACGTCTTGTAGGAGTCCCGACTTTTTAAAAAATTCAAGAAGTAAAATTACTCAGCTACGGCAAAGTCAGGTGCAGATTACGGTATACCACTCATATACACTAAAACAGAAAATTCTACTAGTAATACCTAGACCAATGTATGTATTATGTATTGCTCAAAACGCATGCTTGTTGCAGGAGTGAAATACAAATTCAAATGAACGATCTTGTTCGACTACTGCGATTATTGTTTTCTGTTGCCATAGCATCATGTAGGGTGATAAACAAGAGAATGGCATAAAAGTGCAAATATAAGTCGTTAGTTTATAATATTCAATGTAACTTTGTTATTTCAAGAGATAGAGTTTTGGTGTCTTCGACAACTTTTCATATTTTTGCCTGTTCTACAACTTTGCCGAAGACGCCAAAGCTCTAGGATGTGAAATAAAGAAGTTAGCACCGCAGTGCCACCTATGCGGCGGGTTTACGAACTAAATTCCAAGCGCAATTTGAGGCGCAGATTAAACCCAACAACTTTGCCGAAGACACCAACTTGATAGGACGTTTTCCCAATGTGCTAGAGGTTTTGTCTTGCTAATGTCTGTTCCTGGCCCAGTGTGAAATGTAGATTGAGAGGTTTGTGTTCAAAATTCCAGCCATTTCCTTTGCCAAATTCAAAAGTTACAGCGCTGACAAGCAAAACTTGGAGCTGTACAAAATTCAATGGCGCACATTTTACTCTTTCGTTGCTACAACGAAAAGTACTGCACCGATTCACATGAAATTTTGTAGGTGAAATGAACACATATTAAGATGTTATTAGACAAAATTTGAGCAATTTTAATGTATCTATTGCAGAGTTACAGCTGTGTTTCTGTGTCCCAAATATTGCGGATACAGGCTTTACTTACAGTTACGAGTGTGGATCTAAAGTTCTGCTTTTGGACTAGTCTGGTGGTCTGGAATATCACAACAGACGAATTTCGCCCCAAATCGTATTCGGAGTTGGCAGCACCCTCTCAGATTACAATGAAACTTTCTGGGTATGTACACCAAGACTAGATAAGCCACTTTGCATACTTAGTTTCTTCAAAATTTATCTGGACTGACTTTTGAAAAGGGCTAAACTTTGTTTATGGATTTTTTAAAAATGTTTTTAATCAAAAAATGACTACTCCTACAAAAAAGTGTTGTATGGGTGATTATCACAAAATAAGTCAAATTTTAAGATAAAAATATTGAAATAAATCCAAAATGAGTTCGACACTGAAAAAAATCATTTTTTTAAAATTCAAAGTTGATTTAAAAAAAAACACCATTTTTGATTTTGATGAAATTTTGTCTCAAGACAGGTAATTATGTTCCCTACCAACCGTCTATACATCACAAGATAGGCACTTTTAAGGAAAAAAAGTTTTTCTAACAAAAACTTTTTCATGTCCAAATTATTATTTTTTCAGTGTCTTTTTTTAAAAACAAATTAAACCAGTGAAGGTTATCTAGTAATCTCAAAATGCAATGAAACTTATTGTGTCATATGCGACAATGCAATGCACCCATATTCACGCAGCAGCACTCTAGAAGTACGAAACAATATACAATTAGAACACGCATTTCATACGTGCTGCTGTAATTTCTACCCAAACGTTTCTACCCCATGTTCTTACCTAATATTAGGTAAGGCTATTTATTAGATTCGAACTACCTAATCGAAAAAAAAACAAATCAAGAGTTGTACCTAAAGCAAATATGAACAAAACAAGAAAATGAATCGGTATCATTCAACGTGTTACTTCTCTTTGGTTATTAAAGGCAGTTCTGAAAAGTAATGGATCTATCGTATAAACCAAAATTCAACAAATTCAAGTGCAGTGCAAAAATAAACAATCCAAAGTGCAACCGTCATAATCTACGGGGCATGTCATTAAGATTGATAGATAAAATTCATTCCATGGGATATACACAAGAAATCGACGAATCGATGAGTATTTGTGAGTCATGTCGTGGATTGATAAGTCACAACAGAAGCCCGAATACGAAAAAACGCCGATTGGATGGAAACGACGAAACTATGCAACCATCATTTAGTGGGCAGCAACATCATGATGTTCCAGAACCAGAACCGTCAACAAGTGGTCAACAAATCGAACATGAGCTGGGTAAGTTAGCCTTCAACGTGTTAGCTTCTTTTATATAACTCATTTTGCAGCTCGTTGCAAAACTACATTTTTCAGTATTCTTCGTATTTATCCAACCCGGCAACCCAACTAACAATCACTCATTTAACAGGCACCATTCAGCATAATGTTGAATAACATTTGAATTATTTTCACGTACAACCTATGTTCGGGTTTTGTTCACACAAATTTGGAGAAGTTATAAAGCATCATGTTGTGCACCAACTTAATTTTTTGTTCTTCAAAGCGTTTTACAAATGTACAAGAAAGTTGTTATTCAGCTTTGGCAAAAATGACTGAAAATAAATAAAATGCAAAAATGTTGAACCACTCACGAGAGTAATTATTTACACTCATGTTGAGAACACCTATTATTAAATAAGAATTACATATAAAATTACCTAAATCCGGATTAGAACTCGAGACCTGTCAATTGCCAGCCGTATGCCTTCCTATCTGCGCCATCCTAGAGATGGTGAGATGCAGAACCCAAAGCAAAACATAATCTTCCCATGACTCAATAATGATCACCCCTGAACTTGTGTTCATCAGTGGTGAATTAGCACAGCACGTGGTAATCAACTGAACAACGCCTTATACTTCAACAGCTGTTCAGCCCAAAACACGTGTTTTCCATTCTGATTTCGCTGTCAGTATTTTTATCGCACGGTGAGAAAACTTGTATCGAATGTGGCCAAAAAGTGTTGGTCCTTATTGAAGATATTGTTTCCAGACGAAGTAATTGCAATATGAATATGTTTTTATTTTTATTATTAAATATCGATCTTTAAAAATGTATGACAATATGTGGTGCGATATGGTCTTGGACGTGGTGCATTCACAGCATCTGTTTAGGTAAGCTACTCATGCTCAGTCGAAGATCCGTCAAGCATTTTTTTATTTATGCTTTTGTCATGGAATCTTGATATTATGTTCAATAAATAGTGCATAAGGATGTTTAGGGATACTTGAAATTTCAGAAATCGAGAATGATGTTTGATTATCTAGGTGACTGTGGGAACAATATTCAGTACTGAAATGTCAAATGCATTGATCCAAGTGTCTCGTACAATCGAACTGCTGCGGAAGATAACAAAATATAATAATCAAGGTACAAGATATCTTGTTACATACTAATAATAAATAAATGCCTCATTTTTACGTTGATTACGTCTCTTGGCACTCAATGTTAAACTACATAATTCTATTCTGTTTTATTTTATGTGATTCGTTTAAAATTTTGGTTCTTTAACCCTTCGCGCGCTATTGTAAAAAGTACAACACTACCAAAAATCCTCGCTCGTCGTATACAGCGTGAGCGCGGTCCAGTTTCGGTTGCTTGATGGCGCGCGTCCTGAAAGATTAATAACTTGGTTATCTAGACAGTTTTAGCCATGATTTATCCCATAATCCGAGCAAAGTTTCGAGTCAAACTATGACGGGCAGAAGGCGTTTATTTGACAAGTGAAAAGCACATTGTTCAGGAGCATATGCTTATCGATACATCAGCTTAATAAGATGCAGACAAATGTTTTGTTTAACTCTTTTGTTAAATAATCAATGCTTGTCGAATAAATTTCTTGTTAAACTTTAGAAAAGTGTTTTAATCTATCATTGTTGATACCGATGAGGAAAGTCGAACATTGACTATTTTCTCAATTGAAAAATCTTTTAAACAGTTACGTGTTGAGCATAATTTTAGTTCAGCTATCATTACCATTATTAAGCAACAAATCAGCAAGCTTGCTTGTTTGTGACTTGCAATTGTTAGTTGGGAAGCCTCGTTGGATAAATGTACTACTTGTGCGAAAAAAAAATCATTTTTGCAACTCGTTGCATAAATAACTATCATTAACTTTCCACTGCATTCATTATTATATTGTTAACCTTAACTTTTATCTTACAGATATGGTACCATCTATTTCATCATTGGAGTCAATTCCGTCAACAGATCAACTACAGGGTCCCCATAATATTGAGAAGTTTAATACCATTGCTGAAACATTGAGTTTATCGCCAATCTCATCTAGAAACATGAGAAGTATGGAATATCGCATAAACAAATCATTGCAGATTACGAAGCAGTTCGAAAAAATATCTTCGGAATAGATTCAACGGATGTCGGCAAAGTGGAGGCGTATGACGAGATAATTATGCAGTTAAAGGATAAGTTCAATCACCCTACAACTGACAGAAGCGAACAGATTAAAATACTATCTGTACTTCCTAAGTCTTGGTCGGTAAATAAAATCACAAGAGAGTTTAACGCACCAATGTATATGGCGAGGCAGGTGAAGGATCTTGTTGATGAACAGGGTATTCTTTGAACCACCGAAAAAAGAAGGGGGCATGGTATTGATGACGATACAAAACAAATAGTAAGATAATTTTTTGATGATAATGATATCAGCAGGCCAATGCCAGGAACAAATGATTTTGTTTCTGAGGTTCGAAATGAAAAAAAAAACAACAAGTTCAAAAACGACTTTTGATGATGTCGCTCAAAGAGGCTTAAATGATTTTTGTAGATATGTACAAAACTGTGAATATTGGTTTCACAGTATTTACACAGTTGCGACCAAAGCATTGTATTTTACTTGATTCTACTGGTATATACATAATGTATGCATATGTACTATTCATGAAAATGTAAATTTAATGTTCAACAGTATAAGAATTGTGTCACAAGATGAAATAATACAAAAAATGCTTTGCGATATTTCCACCAGAACAGATAATTGCTTTTTCTGTGCTTGTGAAAAGTGTGCTTGTAATGAACACATTGAAGAGGAACTTACATTGATATTAGAATCAAATGACAAAGAAGAGATTATATTTCAGAAGTGGTTGAATACTGATCGCTGTAATATAGAAACCATTATTAAACCTGTTGATGAATTTGTTCCGTATCTTGTTGATAAAATTGACAAACTTATAACACACGACTTTATTCATAAACAACAATCATCATTTCTTAGAAATAAAAAAGATACATTAAAGGATGATGAAATTCTTGCGATTTGTGATTTCTCTGAAAACTATTCATTCATAATTCAAAACGCTGCTCAAGGATATCATTGGAACAACTACCAAGCAACAATACACCCATTTGAAATTTACTATATGAAAGATAATAAACTTGTAAATGTTAGCTTCATTATCATATCGGAAGTAATGGCTCACGATACAGTTGCGGTCCAGTTGTTCATCTCAAAAATGATAGATTTTATGAAACAATTAACGAACTTTTCTAAAATTTATTTTATGTCTGATGGGGCAGCATCACAATACAAAAATAAGAAGAACTTTGCTAGTCTATGTAGATTCCAGTCAAAGCATGCATTAAGAGCAGAATGGCATTTTTTTGCAACGTCCCACGGTAAAGGTCAATGTGATGCTATTGGTGGCACTCTCAAGCGAATGGCAAAGAGAGCAAGTCTTGCTCGAGATTATGGAAATACCATAACAACTCCACGAGAGTTATATAACTGGGCAGTTGTACAGACAGATAAAAATAAAACTAAATTAAATTTCTGTTACGTATCCACTGAACAGTACATTAAAATGTCAGAAGATCTCGAAGAAATATATAATAACGCCAAAACAATACCAGGCACTCAGAAATTCCAAAGTTTTTTGTCTATTCCTGGCGACAAAGTCAAGGCAAACAGGTATTCTAATTCAGAAGATGAACCAAAAATATTTAGTATGATCGGAAAAAATAGAAAAGAACATGTTTGAAATTGGCTCTAAGACACATATATATATATTTGAAAAATTCCTAATCTATATATATAAAAATGAGTTTGAAGTTCCTTTGAGGCAACAAAAGTCACGAACGGCTGAACCGATCAGGATCAATTTTGCATGGTTAGATTCGTATTCATGGTGGCTGTGTTTATATGTAAAAAAAGTTACGAAAATCAACTGGAAAAGTAAGAAAATTGATAAAGTACTGATTTTTCATGAGCTGGGAAGAAAATCAACACGATCGAAAATTAAACCAATCTAGAGTGCGGTGCTATTTTGAGCTCAACAGTTGTCAAACCACCACAAGACTGCAAGGCAAAGTTTGCCGGGCCTGCTAGTTATAAATAATTGTATATTTAAAAGTGCACTTCAATACATATTGCGATCAAACATTACATTTCTTAAGAAAATACATTTGTAATATTTTGAAGTTTTTTATGTATAGGAAAACCCTTCCAAATGATTGAATAAATAACACAAAATCTCCTAGAAAATTGAGTTTCATTGGATTCTGGGATTGTTATGGCCTTCACTGGTTTTATTGTTGATAACAACATACACTGAAAAAAAAATCATTCGAACAAGAAAAAGTTTTTGTTAAAAAAACTTTTTTTCCTTAAAAGTGCCCATCTTGTGATGTATGGGCGGTTAGTAGGGAACATAATTACCTATCTGGAGGCAAAATTTCATCAAAATCAAAAATGGTGTTTTTTTTTAAATCAACTTTGAATCTTAAAAAAATGATTTTTTTCAGTGTAGAACTCATTTTGGATTTATTTCAATATTTTTATCTTAAAATTTGACTTATTTTGTGATAATCACCCATACAACACTTTTTTGTAGGAGTAGTCATTTTTTTAATAAACGCATTTGAAAAAAATCGATCAAAAAAGTTTAGCCCTTTTCAAAAGTCAGTCGAGAAAAAAAATTAGAAAAATGAGTATGCAAAGTGGCTTATCTGGGCAAGGTCTACACACCAAGAAAGTTTCGTTGTAATCTGAGAGGGTGCTGCCAACATTTGTTCGAGTTGGCGCGAAATCCGTCAGAATTTTGATATGGTTTGTACAGTTCCTAGGAGGTTCCTAGGGAGGAGGAGATTATAGTTGGATAGTTACATAACAAAGAAATAGCAACTGTAATGGCTATATATGTCAAGAACTCAACTCCAGGATATTTTATACGACCCTCATGTCCCAATAATAAATAGTAATATTTATTAGTCTTCAAGTGAAATCAATAATTATAGTTGATTGCAACGTTACTCTGTATAGCGGATATGACTCCTGTTACGAGTAATTTTATACCTGAAATTCTTAAATCCAAGTTAGTTTGGATAACCTGGAATACCCTAACAATGTCCCTGAGTTGCACCCAGTTTTCAATACACGGATTCCTGTTGATTATTAAGGTTTCCAGTTTTCGATAACCTACACGCAACCTGAGATTGGCAGATTCTAATACAATTGGGTATGAAACATATACAAATATTGTATTAGGGCCTTGCAAATACAAAAATTGGTAGGTGGCAGTATACCAAAAATTGTATTGGCTTCCTAGAATCTGGAAAAGGAAAATTTCGCATGTGTGCGTGTGCTCTGTCGCACTGGTTTCTCATTATTTGTTCTATTTTTAGACTGATCATGGCAGCAGCAGCGGCATCAAATACCAATACATGCTTAAAAAGAAATACGAGCGGCGGCGGGAATCGAACCGAGGCACTATAGTGGTAATTCACAGTACCCTGCGCTCTAACCAGCACGGCTACAACTGCACATGGATAGACAAGAGGCTGAAAGCCATCATGATCAACAAAAACGTGGCTTGGTGATGGAAGTGATACAGCCGCCACACTGCACAATGGGTCCAGAGCCGTATTTGCGAAGACAAAACTGTTTAAGCTTCAGCTTTAAGTTTTTAGACACATATTGTGTTTTAGAAAGTTTATTTTCAATTGTTGACCCTATTCCCTATTATTGTTTTGTTAGGGTGGTTCGTCTGGTTAAACTGATTCAAAAATCTGCTTTCTAATAATTTTATTTGCGATGCCATGATGGATGGTGATGGATCGTTTAATTAGAAATTCCACCAATAAACGGCAAATTTTAAATTTCATATATCTCAGGACTCTCACCACTTAGAAAGTTGGTGTCTTCGACAACGTTGTTAAGTGAGTCAAGGGCTTACAGTTAATGGTCCACTAGGCGGCGCTAGTTACACATTTGCAAAATCACTCAAATGATTGATTTTTTTCATGAAGTAATCAACAAGCTGTAAATTTTGTTTTCTTTGAACGTGTCTAAGTCAAGTCAAAGGTTTTTCAAAGAGCTATGTATTAGTCATAATTGTGCAATGTCGCATTTCATTGGTTCACTTGATCCAGAGATATAGCAATTAAACGAAGAACACTCAAATATGAACTACTTTATTAGAGTTGCTCCAATTTTATGTAAAGTTATCCAATCGAGTTCAAATTTGTACCGTTTATAGCTTACTAGTTGTGCAACTGGCAGGAAAAATTTGAGAATATTTGGTGCATTTTTGAAAAAGTTACAGCTTGCTGAATATATTTGAAATAATAAATAAAAGTTGCATGCTTCAATTAATTCGTAACTAGCGCCGCCTACTGGCAGAACCTTGAACCAATCAGATAATCAACTGAGCGGCCGTAACCAACCTAACAACATCGCCGAAGACATCAACTTTCTAAGCGATCTGAGTCCTGAGATATATGGAATATAATATTTGTTTGCTCACTAGCGCTGCCTTGTGGTGGAATTTTGAATCAAAAGGCTCATCATTTGTTAGTTCTTGACCAGCCAAATAATATTGCCGAAGACACCAACTCTCTAAGTAACCAGGATGATGAGATATTTGGTATAAACATTTCATCAGTGTTACGTCTGTTTGTCTCTGGTATGACAGATATCACAGACAGCAAGACGTAGCACTGGCGAAAATTCCATACCGTACATCTTAGCACCATGATTACTTAAATATTCGGTATACTTGGCAAAGTTGTTAGGCCAGCCAAGGCTTTACTGGTGATGGGCCGTTTGATTCAAAATTCCACCACTAGGTAGCGCTGACGAAATTAATTATTATATTCCATATATCTCAGAACTCTGATTACTTAGAAAGTTGGTTTCTTCGGCAATGTTGTTTGGTTTATTAAGGCGTTTCAGTTGATTAGCTGATTGGTTCAGGATTCTGCCAGTAGACGGCGTTAGTTGCAAATTAGTAGAAGCATGCATCTTTTTACTTATTATCTCGAATATATTCAGCGACCTGTAACTTTCTATAATGTGAAGGGAATATTCTCAAATTATATCTGCTACTTGCACAACTAATTAGCTATAAATGGTACAAATTTGAGCTCGATTGGATAGTTTTACATGAAGTTGAAGCGACTCTAGTAAAATGTTTCATATTTGAGTGTTCTTCGTTAAAGTGCTATATCTCTGGATTAAGTGAACCGAATGAAATGAAATTTTGCACATTTATGACTAATATATAGCTCTTTGAAACACCTTTGACTTGACTTAAATATGTTCAAAGAAAACTAAATTACAGCTTTTTGATTGCTTTACGAAAAAAAAACATTCATTTCCATAATTTTGCAAATGTGTAACTTGAGCTTCCTTGTGGCAAAATTTTAAAACAAGTGGACCATTAACTGTAAGCCCTTGACCTACCAAACAACATTGTTAAAGACACCAACTTTGTAAGTGACCAGAATTCTGAGATATATTAAATTTAAAATTTGCTTTACTTCTAGCACCGCCTAGTGGTATATACAAAAGCATTCTAAGTTTTAAAAATTGCCTAAAACATTTTTAGCAAGTTGTATCTTTTTATAAAGTCCACCAAAACTATTCAAATTTTGATTACTTGTTCCTCAACGAGTTTGATTTAATTGGTGCAAATTTGGGCTTGATTGATTATTCAACTTTACACGAAATTAGAGCCCTTCTATCTATATCTAGTTTTTGACTTCCGTTTATCAAATTACTGTACCTTAGGACTAAGTGAGCCGAATTAAATTAAATTTTGAAAGTTTGTGACTAATGTATTGGTCTTCGTGTATCGTTGGACTCGACTAAAATATGACCAAAGGCAAGAAAGTTGCAATTTATTGAAAACTTTTCGAAAAGTTCTAATGATTCGAATGTTTTATCCAAGGGCTGAAAGTTTCTTTAATAAAGACAAATCAATCAAATCAATCGAATGTTTTATTTTTGTAAATTTGCTATAACTTTGTAAAACATTCTGATATTGTATAGAGAATAATTAATCAGCAGATTTTTGGATAAGCCACACTTGATTGACCGTAATCATTTCACAATAATGAAAAAAAAAAGAAATGGCAGAAACATTTTTGTCTTCGTAAATACGACTCTAGACCCATTGTGCACTGAAAAGCCCGCATCCAGCAGGTTGCTATTTGCAAGTGGAAAATTCCATGTAGACAATAGGACGCGAAGCTCAGCAGCGAAGCGAAAGTTATTTTTAGACGCAACCCGGTTCAACTTCTCGGGTTTGAATGGAGGTGTTTGTGTGTAGTGGTATAGAAGCTATGGAACCGTGTAGCGCATCTTAATACAACGAATGGATTATGATTTATCACATTTTCTGTACGTTTTTAATACATAAATTGGTAGAAAAGGCATATCTCAATTTTTGGTAGCTTTTCTTGTTTTGCGTGTAGTATATCATTGAAACTTCCAATTCCTTATCGTTATCTCAAATAAACAGTTTTAGATCTAAGCATTTTCTCATTTACAAAAACGATAATCAGAGCCGTGCTATACACAACTCATGACAGCTCAACAAACTTCATACGGTGTAAAAGCAGAGTTCAAAAAAGCGCGAAATTGCCGCAAGCCTAAAATTTTGCGAAGCATAAAATCACTTTAATTCATTTTTGGCATTTCTTACCAGCAGGAGCAGGAAATTCTTCAACCCGTGTCGGCCGCACGAAGATGGCACAACTTTTGACTTTTGGTTCAGCCTTCTCTTTCACGGAACGATGCGTGCGATGACATTCGAATTGCCAACACCCAACCCCTAATGCCAAGCCATTTTCCGCCACCGCCGCCACCCGGACATTCGGTAAGAAAATTATAATACGACGAACCGGTCGTCGTCGTCGCATGGTGAAGCACGGAAGCCACGAGAGCCGGAGTGGAAATTGTTTGAATAATTTCCCAAAACTTTGCCATTTGTTTAGCAGTGGGTAAGTGTAGCGTAAGCGTAGCTTCCTCTCTAGCTCCAGCCACCTCTTCCGCTGTCGTCGCGTCGTCGGAAGTACACTTCAAAGTAGAAGCTTCGTTGCGTAACCTGCTAAACAGTCACACGGCTTCCTGAAGCCTGCATAGAAAGATATTTCTTCATGGCACTTGGCGACCTTGTACGGGGCTTTAATAATAGAATGTGCACCACTCCCTAGTCGATCAAATGTGTTGTGATATTTCTAATGAAAATTAATGCATACAAAACTGTTCATTCCCAGGCGATAGTTGAAAACCATTTTGATGGACATTTGTGCCATTTTAGAAAAGTCCGTAGGCCGAACTTTGAAGAACACAGATTGGCGTCGGGTCAAACTCTGCTATACTCTGGCCTAAGCTCCCCGCTCCCGTGGAGTCGGTTTCCTTATCAGCGCTCATGACAGGATAATTGTGGCCAGATTGAGAACACTGGTTCGAAACCTCACCATGATCCAATGTTACGCAGCAACCGATGCTGCCGAAATGTAAGACGAATAGAACTTTTACAGCCAACTGAAAGCTGTCGTGGATAAGATTTCGAAAGGTGATATCACAAGATCCTCATGGGCGACTTCAGAGTGAAGGATGGTTCTGACAACTCGGGCTATGAACACGTCATCTCGGAGAAATGGTGATGAGGGGATCGCTTTTTCTTCATGGACCAGTGCACAAAGTCACATGGGTTTCCCGTGATGGCGTCACGAAACTCAGATCGACCACATCTACATCAGCCGAAAATGGAGACGTAGCCTTCCTGATGTGCGGAGCAAACGTAGCGCCGACATTGCGTCCGACCATCATCTCCTAATCGGCGAGATCCAGCTGAACATTGCGAGAATCTATCGACAGGAAGAGCCTTCATTATCACTGACGAGAAAGTAGAGGATCACAGATGATACCTGGAGGAAGATAAAGAAGCAAAGGAACGCCAAAGCCACGATAGAGCGAGCGAAAAAATGAGGAGCCAAAGCCGTAGCCTACCAACGCTATTCGGCTCTCGAGAAGGAAGTGAAACGCTCATGTAAATGGTACGAAAGAGCTTGGGCGGACTCCCTAGCCGACGACAGCGAGAAAGCCGTCTCCTCTAAGATGTTTAACGTCGCCTCAGTGGGACTAAGATGAATGCTACGATGGCCATGAAAGACACGTCTGGACAGTTATTGACCGGCCCAGCTGACCAATAGAAACGCTGGTTCAAGCACTTTGGAAACCTTTTCCAAGTATAGGCCACGGTTCCGGGTCATTTGGCCGAATGCCATTTGGCCGAAAGGGCCATTTGGCCGAACGCCGTTTGGCCGAAAAAGTGATTATGTCATTGTTTTCTATAGCAGTATACTCGAAAGAATAGCCTATGTTTCAAAGAAGGAAAAATCTCAGACGAAAATAATCCCAGTTTGAACGCCAACTGATTCCTTAATGGTAAAACTAGAAAGAATAGCCTACAATTGAAAGAAAGAAATATTTCTGATGATCATATTGGCGGCTGCAATGTAAAGGGTGATACGGTCAAAATTTGGTCACACAATTTTTTTCATAACTTTAGACTGCGTACTAGGTTGTCCCAAAATTGAACATTGTCAGGAAACCTGGGGGCTCACCCACCAAATTGTAGCTGAAGGTGTTAGAAACAAACTTTTGTATGGCGACAACTTTAAAAAATGACGTTTAGAGGTCGCCCCAGCGATATTTATGAAAAAAGTGGATTTTTTCAACTCAATACCGAAAAAAAAAATTTTTCGTCATGAAAAACATAGAAACTTATACTTTTTATATTTTTTATAACACTCTAGAGGGTTTAGCTGTATGGAAAAAAAATAATACTGCATGTTTTAAGTTTATATTTTATGTTCTGATTTTTTGAATAACACAAAAAAGTGATTTTTTTGGGTTACTGTGCAATTTAGCCATCGAAAAAAGATATTTATCTTGATAAAAATAAAATTGTTATTCAGTAGAAAGATAGATAATTTCATGACAAAAAAGTTTGCCGAAGACACCATAGTTCTATTTTTATCCGTTTTTTAGTTATAGACGGTTTTCTGTGGGAGAAAATTTGATATTTTTCTAGTTTTCAAACTATATCATGTATTAACAGTAGTTTCAATCGAATGAAACGGCTTGAGCCTGGCTACACTCACAGTTACAACAGATGTAGGCGTCGCGTATGTTTCATGAATTCAGTAGAAGTCCTGCAATGAAATAATCGCGTTGCTAGGCACAATAATAATCAACAACTCAACGCCTCGAATTCATAAAATCACCAAACAGACCTACTAGGTATCTCGTTAACCAACTTGGTAACTATGAGTAACGGTTGTTTATAGAGCTTTATTGAAGAGCATTTAAGCGAAGAGGTGGTCTTGCATTCTATCAGTTTCCCTTCAACAGTCTCCAGTAGTTGAGCTTCGAGCGCAAAATCATCAAGAATGAATCTCATGAAAGACATCATCACAGGTATAGCACGTAAGAACCTGCCAAGAAACCGTTTGCCATCGGAGTTGGACATTGTCAGCTACTTCCGGTTCAAGCACGAAACCCAAAAACATTCAATCGGACGAAGTATTCAAGAAGTTGCATGCGATGCTTTGGCGATTTGGGACCAGGCCGGTTTCCCACACCAGCTGAAACGGAATGTTGTGCGCCGAATCGCTAAGCTCATTCAGAACTGGCAACGTCTCAAGAAAGCGAAAAAAAGATCAAAGTCAAATCAAGCGGCATTGAAATTTTGTAAGAAGCAAATGGATGTTTTTTTCGATATAAGCGAGAGCAAGATCAAGGAGAAGCTACAAAACGACCCGGTCCGCTCAGAAGTCTGGAACCACCAAGTGATAAGCAAATCTTCGATTGAGATTCCAAAAACCGTATTGAGCAGCTTACCTGTGACTTGCAAGCAGTGCACGAGCAAGAAGACAAAAAAAAATGAGAAAAAAACAATACCCCGTGAAGCAAGAAGATCAACGGTACGCGAACCATCCACAGATGCAACAGGATTGACGATGCAGAGTAGCAGACGACAGAAAATATTGACAAACGCAGTTATTGAAAATATTGATAGGACCCGCGTCTCAAACCGTGGCGCAGTTGGTGTCCTAGCGGCCACAGCAGTAGCGTTTGGTTTTGGGGCAGAAAGTCTAAGTTTGAGCAAATCAACTCTTCAAAGAAAGCGAAAAGTGGTAAGCATCCTATAAAATGTTTCAAAGTTTCAAGTTCATATATTAAAAGTTATTTCTCTATATTTAAGGTACGGGAAGAAATAAACAACAAAATTGAAGAAATGTTCGATAAAGAAAAGGCGTTGGTGGTCCATTTTGATTCAAAGCAGCTGGTGTTTAACCGGAAGAAGAAAGAAAAACTCGCAATCGTAATAACTGGTTCCGACAAGATGGAACAAATCATCAGCAGCACGTTTCTCGAGTCTGGGACAGGAAAAGCCGTGGCAGACGCTGTGTTCAACAGCTTACGATGTTGAGGTCTTCATGAGAACATCAGTGCTAAGTGCTACGACACAACAAACGTCAACTCGGGAGAACGAAATGGAGCTGCCGTTCTATTGGAAAGGATGCTTGGACGAAAGTTACTAGATTTTCCCTGCCGACACCACATTTTTGAGTTGGTTCTGATGACGGCATACAGAACGTGTTTTAGCCAAGCAACACAATCTCCGGAGGACATAATTTTCAAATCGTTTCGTGATGAATGGGACAGGATCAATAAAAACGATTACAGTGGTTTCCCCGAAGGTAAACATTTTTTACGTACAATAAATGCAGTTTCAACCTATTATTTTCAACTACAGGTACACTTGATGAAGCGGAAAACATCAAACTTGTAGCGTATTGCAAACAAATGCTTTTGCAATCCTACGTTCGCGTGGACTATCGGGAGCTTCTGGAGCTAGCATTAGTTTGCTTGAACGATAGCCCTTCTGCTAAGTTTCGACGACCGGGAGCGCTGCACCACGCCAGGTGGATGGCTAAAGCCATTTACGGCTTAAAAATGTATCTATTTCGGGATCAATTTCCGATAGATAGCAACCAGCTTCAAAGGTTTGTGCTATTTGTGGTACAAGTGTACATTAAAGCATGGTTTGAAGCTCCCATCGCTACAAATGCACCGATGAGCGATCTGGAGCTTATGCGGTGCTTAAAAAAATACCGAGATAAGGAATTAAGCCAGAGCACATACCAAAAATTTGAAAAGCATCTTTGGTACCTATCTGAGCTCAACATCAGTCTTTCGTTTTTTGACGAGAGGGTTAGTGTTGAATTGAAGAGAAAGATGGTGCAAAACTTGAAAAAGAAGAGCAGTGGAAAGAACAAGAGAAGAGTGAAGAAATTCTCGCTAAAAACTGGATTAGAAGATCATGTTACAGAAAACTCAATTCAATTCTTTGAAATTTTGAGGCTTGACTGTGGGTTCTTGTTCGAAGAAGATCCGAGCAATTGGAGTAACAGGGATGATTATCTTGCTGCAAGATCAAGATGCCGTGATTTGTGTGTCATCAATGATCCTGCAGAACGAGCGCTGGGAGTGGCAGGAGATTTTAACGAATTTGGTCCAAAATCTGACAAAGAAAAACATCACGTCGTGATGGTCGTTGCCAATAATCGTAAGAACCAAAACAATGCGAAGAAAAGCTCTGTTTTTAATTATTTAACTCGTTAATTATACATATTTGTTTGCATTACTAGATGATAATAAAATAGCATTAAAACAACTATATGTTAATACAGTATGCGGCAGGAAAAAATGCGAAAGTGTTTTTCAACTTCAAACCTCATTTTCGTCCATTTGACGTTAACCAATCTATGTTTCAACGTTCCATGATCTCTAATAGGCTAGTTTTCTGAAAAGTAAATTTAAAAAAATCCCATTTTGGTAACTAACTATTACAGGACGGCGCCTGAAGCTGAAGACAATCAGAATTTTCAAACCGCAAAAAAGTACACAGGTCGCTAAATTTCGTATCTGATAAAACAAAATTTTTAACTTTCTCTACAATATCATCAAATATATGTACTTATTTCATCTAGTATGTGAAACTACGTGGCTCTGGATCAGTGTGGTCTGGTTGTTCATCGAATTTAAGCTATTTTTTTTACTGTTATAGTCATTTTGTTTAATGACCATTGGGCGCGCAGTTTATTGATACCCGCTTATTAGGCTTACATTATCACAAGTTAAACATCAAATATGTTTATTTTTATTTTGCAGTGCTAGAATATAGACATTGAGTGATGCACTGTGATGAAAAAATAGTCATATATATCCCATATTTAGTGTATAATAGTGCCTTGAACTTTTCGCATTTTTTCCTGCCGCACCCTGTATATAATTTAAACCGAAAACAAGAAAAATGTCTTACATCATCTCTTAGTAAATCGAATATATCTAAAAAACGGTTGAAAATAGAACTATGGTGTCTTCGGCAAACTTTTTTGTCATGAAATTCTCTATCTTTCTACTGAATAACAATTTTATTTTTATCAAGATAAATACCTTTTTTCGATGGCTAAATTGCATAGTAACCCAAAAAAATCACTTTTTTGAGTTATTCAAAAAATCAGAACATAAAATATAAACTTAAAACATGCAGTATTATTTTTTTTCCATACAGCTAAACCCTCTAGAGTGTTATAAAAAATATAAAAAGTATAAGTTTCTATGTTTTTCATGACGAAAAAATTTTTTCTTCGGTATTGAGTTGAAAAAATCCACTTTTTTCATAAATATCGCTGGGGCGACCTCTAAACGTCATTTTTAAAAGTTGTCGCCATACAAAAGTTTGTTTCTAACACCTTCAGCTACAATTTGGTGGGTGAGCCCCCAGGTTTCCTGACAATGTTCAATTTTGGGACAACCTACTGCGTACACCAAAACAGCTGATTTTTGGACCAGTAATGTTACATTATATGTAGCTTATACCATAAAATTTTCATCAAAATCGATCAAGTATTGGTTGATATATAGATAAAACCATCGACCTACCTTTTTAAAATTTTGTACAAAGGGCTCCATAGTAAAATTTCGGAAATTTAAGGTCAGTAAAGCACAATTTTGGGGTCTCCAGTTAGCCTAGTGGTTAATGCTTTGGATCGCCAATTTGGAGACGGCGGGTTTGATTCCCGTTCTGGTCGGGAGCTTTTCTCGACTTCCCTGGGCATAAGTGTATCATTGTCCTTGCTCCACAATATACAAATTCATGCAATGGCAGGCAAAGAAAGCCCTTCAATTAATAACTGTGGAAGTGCTCAAAGAACACTAAGTTGAAGCGAGGCAGGACAAGTCCCAGTGGGGACGTAGAGCCATAAAGACGAATAAGAAGAAGAAAGCACAATTTTGATCATAGAACTACCAATACTGCTCCGATTTTTATCAAAATTTTACAGTATACAGTCGAACTTTCATGAGTCAATGTTCTTTGACTCGACATCGACTCATGGAGGTAAATTTTTGCAAACTGAAAAATAATTTCTGGGTTACTATGATGGTCCCTCCAGAAAGCTCCTCAAAGAATTTCTGTTCCACTACTTCATATTTCCTTGAGTCGATGGTCCCTTTAATATCGACTCATGGAGGTTTTACTGTAATAGTATTATGAAAATATGTTCTTAGTAAAATTTTGAACCATGTTGTATGAATACTTTCAAAGTTGTAGCAGTTTGAATATGAAAAAAAAAAAACTGACCGGGTGCCACTTAAGCAAATATAACTTTGTAACGGCTGGATCAAATTGAATGAAATTTTTACACAACAATTTGATATGCATATTTCACATACAGAAAAAAATCATTGAAATCGGTTACGTATCTCTGGCTCTATAAATAAAACAGTAAAAATGTGTTCTTATTTGTGAATCCTCTTTGCACAAAGTTTAAAATTGCAGATCTCAGGGCTCAACAATATCTTCGCAAATACTAGACCAATTTTGATGAAAATTTTATGTTACAAGCTACATATAATGCACCATTACTGATCCAAAAATCAGCTGTTTTGATGTACGCAGTCTCAAATTATGAAACAAATTGTGTGACCAAATTTTGATCGTATCACCCTTTAATCTAGTTTGTCCACGCCTCTGAATTCTTTAGATCATAATTCGGCCAAACGGCATTCGGCCAAACGACCCTTTCGTCCAAATGGCATTCGGGCAAATGGCATCCAGCCAAATTGCGGTCGGCCAAACGGTATTTGGCCAAACGGCGTTTGGCCAAATGGCCGGACACCATCGGCCACGCCATCAACACCTCAGCTTGATTAGCCAAGAGTTCAGCGCATTACCCGTGTCAACACCAAAGCTCCATCAGTGCAGGAGATAGTAACAGCTATCCATAGCATGAAATCTAACAGAGCTCCGGGGATCGATCGCATATCAGCTGAGATTCTCATCAATAATTTTGCACAAAATATGGGAAACCGCAACATTTCCGGCCGACTGCATGCAAGGCGTCTTAGTAAAGGTACCCAAAAAGGGTGACCAGACTGTATGCGATAATTGGCGGGTCATCATGTTACTGTGTATCGTTCTCAAAATCCTCTGCAAAGTCATCTTTAATCGGATACAGGAGAAGATTGACGTAACTCTCCGACGGCAGCAATCAGGATTCCGTACCGGACGATCCTGTGTGGACCATATTGTCACGCTTCGTATCATCCTGGAGCAAATCAATGAATTCCAAGAGTCTCTCTACCTACCTGGTGTTCATTGATTACGAAAAAGCTACTGACCGTCTCAATCACGGAAACATGTGGGAAGCCCTCAGGCGCAAGGGTGTCTCTGAGGAAATCATCAGCCTCATTGAAGCACAGCACAGGGCATTTTCGTGCAGAGTACTGTTTCAGTACGGTGTCCTGTCCGATCCCATCCGGGTCGTTGGTAGAGTGAGGCAACGATGTATACTATCACCGTTACTATTCCTCATCGTAATCGACGAGATCGTGATCATGATCGTGAACCAAATCGTGGGTTGCTGTGGCAGCCCATTACCATGGAGCACCTTAATGACTTCAAATTGGCTGATGACGTTGCTCTAAAATAGCCCAACGGCGCCGGCGCTCTGATATGCAGAGCAAGCTCGATGATCTTGCCAATCGCTCCGCGGCCAGCAAGGTCAACAAGACCAATTCGTTGGATGTAAACACGGTCAACCCTTCCAGCCTCACGGTAGTTAGGCAAGCAGTGAAAAATGTTGAAAGCTTCCAATATCTTGGTAGCCAAATGGCGGACGACGGTGGCACCAAGATCGACATAGGTGCACGGATCAATAAGGCCAGGATTGCCTTTGCGAGTTTAAGAAATGTATGGAAAAACAATCAGATTAGTCGACGCACTAAAATCCAAATTAGCAACTCTTACGTAAAATATATACTGCTGTAGTACAGTGAAACATGGTGTGTATCAGTGGAGAACACTCAACGGCTTCAGGTCTTCATCAATATATATCTGCGGTATATAATTCGTGCATGGTGGCCTCACAACTGAATCTCCAACAAGGAGCTCCATAGTCGATGTCATCAAAAGCCGATAGCGACAGAAACTCAAGAGCGAAAGTGGAGGTGGGTCGGCAACACTCTACGCAGGGGGAGGGAACGAAATCTGCAAGTAAGCATCCCAGCAGGACATCGCAGCAGAGGTAGACCCAGAGGCTCATGGCGGCGCAGCCGCAACAAAGAAAAGAAGGGTGATCAGGACTGAAAGTAAAGTAAGTAAAACCATCTTATTCAACCCAACAGAAGATAGCTCTATACGAATTTACAGTAAATAGGATCAACAATGACTCAGATTCTGTTACTGAAACACCTAAACGGCTAACAATCAGTAGGTGAGGTACGCTTGTACGTGCCGTTTAGAAAGTACGTAACCCTCTGAAACAGAAATGGTTCATCCAGTCATTGGTATTTACATAAAACAACGTCAATGCTCTTTTCGATCCTGGGAATCGAGAATAGATACAAAAATAGACGTTCCGTAATTTTTTCAAGCTTTCGCCCTTCAACCTAAGTGAAAGAGAGTGAAATTCAATTTGATGCCCTACCTGTTAGCAATTACTTCCCCCCTCAACCTCCAGAGAAAAGCTCTCCCCGTCAAGGCAGGGGAGCGCTGTCAGTCAGCTCGCACACATCGCGAGACGAATCAGCAAACAAAAATCCCTTCAAAGTATCAGTCCTTCACCATTTGCTGGCGTACATATTCACTTCCAGTCAAAATAAAAAGCTTTACATTTTATGCCACCACCGGAAGGTGGGATAAAATGCTCCAACGAGATGTGGAACATTGTTTATTTATGCTTTCGTCTATTTTTGTACATGACCAGATCTTTCAAGGTATGTATTCGGCCGTTTGCTATTTTAATGTCTGTGCAGTGCATTCTGCCAAATGTCTCTCTGCATCTGTCATAAGAGATCTCCAATAAACCAACACCATACACGGATCGTAATGTAAATGGTTCAACAATACCGCTCCTCTCTCCTCTTCTTGGCGTAACGTCCTCACAGAGACAAAGCCTGCTTCTCAGCTTAGTGTTCTATGAGCACTTCCACAGTTATTAACTGAGAGCTTCCTCTGCCAATGACCATTTTGCATGTGAATATCGTGTAGCAGGCACGAAGATACTCTATGCCCAAGGAAGTCAAGGAAATTTCCTTTACGAAAAGATCCTGGACCGACCGGGAATCGAACCCGTCACCCTCAGCATGGTCATGCTGAATACCCGTGCGTTTACCGCCTCGGCTATATGGGCCCCAACAATACCGCATACTGTTTGAATTGTATCCCGAATGGGTATCAAGTATCGGGTATCAGAAGACAGGTTCCAGAGGCACGTTATCCTCCATTTGGGACATTTGTGCCATCGTAAGCGTAAAGAGAGCGTATAGCTCATTGGAGGTAGCTTGTGAAGTCATGCGACTTTTAATATGACATTGAAAGGCACGTCATAGAAAGCTTCCTTACTATTCAAGAAATCACCCAAGCAAAAACTACGTTTGGGCGAGTACTTGTTTGAAAACGTATACAACTTTGTGTTAAAGAGTCACTGTGGACATCCCAAATTGGGAGGCATGTGAGTACACAGGAATAGGCATGTCAGCCAGACGAACATCACAGATGTGATAATCAACAATGCGTTTCAAGCATTTTAGAAAGAACGAGGTAACCAGGAACTCATTCCTTCTTTATTCAACGCATGCACCCTTTCGGGATAAAACTATAGAGTAATTCCACGCCATGAAAATACCAAATAGAAAACTACAAGAGTTCCAAACATGTTTGAAATACTCAAATCGCTCTGGAGAAAAATAGGACAAACCCCCATTTGCTCCTGGAGTAACAGAACTTTTTAGGGCCCACTAATTCGATTATATAGCTATAATTGTCGGGTGGAAGCTAGAGATTCATAACTATACAAAAGAATGGTTTATCCGAAGTTATTTTGAACTTGAACAGATCAGAGTTCCATTCAGGAATACCTCTTGCGATCCGCACAGACCGCGGAGGACAAGCTTCTTTCAAAGCAATAGTTGTGGTGTACCGTTGTAGATACAAAACCACAATGAAACACTCTTGGAGTAGCAATGGAAGCGAGTTATCCATAAAATGTGGTTGCAACCAATTAGTACAGGTTGCCTAGTTTGTTGAGCAGAGACGCCTGAATACGTAAAGTTTGCGAAAGAACACTCAAAAGTGCAAAGAAGGTCAAATGGAGATTCCTCATCTGACACATGCCAATCGGTCAGCTCATGACAAATTCTGCTCATGCAGAGTTGGTTTAGGTGCAATTCTATGTTAAGTCAATTGGAAAACACCAATGGCAGGAACGCATTAAGCGAACCCATATAGGTAGTAATGTAAGCTAATTTACAACATTTGAATAATCCCGCCCTTATTTAGCCTCAAATTTGAGACTTAAGAACGGCAACTGATTATCTCGGAGAAACGCAAGGTCCATTGCACTATTGCTCCGGTTAGCGCAGTAAGATCGTAATACTGGGATGGACGCCCTAATTCTCCACAGGCTCCGTTTGTGATTAGGTTTTTGTTAGACCCCCCCTAACCATTCATTCCTTGGCATGGTAAGCATAAAGCCGCATTACATCATGAATTAGTGGTCACCTGTTTAGTGGACTCTTACCACTGGATCAGGCGGCCCGTAGTGTTATTCTTAGACAATTGAAACAACCGCTACCGACACTACACAACTGTCTAGGCTGATCGGGAAAAGAAGTTAACATTGAGGATTAACTTCCAAACGAGCCCGAACAGCTTCAATAAACCAACACCATACACGGACCGTAATGTAGATGGTTCAACAATACCGCATACTGCTCGAATTGTATCCCGAATGGGTGGTTAAGCACGTCTTATGGTTATCGTTTATGCGGCCTATGTTCAGGTCTAATGCTTATAAGATACGAAATACGATGTCGAGATATGTTGACAGAACTTTCTACTATTCTACTGTAGGCTCGTAACCTTTCGAACTACTTTCCCCTGGATATCTGCTATGTTTGCAATCTCAGCCCGCCACCATTTCAGTAGCTAGCAGCGTCTGGTGGTAGGGTATTTGCGCAAGGTGCCAGCCAACATTAGCGTACTCTTGTCTGTCAACAAACTGGCTTGTCCGATTCGATTACCATTACTACCGACTTCTACTGGGGCGCGGAGAATTCTAAACGACAAGAAGGGTATTTGACTAGGCATCAACTTGGGACCGACTGAATCCGTTGCGAACTTTGTGAACGATTTGGAAGTGGTGAGAGGAGGTATACTTTTAGTAGAATTCGAGTTATTTTGGAAATGGATACCTGTTCAAATTACTTGAGAGAGATTGCATCTCCTTGTTTGTCACGGTTGGGGTTTGTTTATGCAACACATTTTTATAGAAAAATGCCGAATTTGGAATCAACCAACCGATTTTGCTGGAATTGCAACAACATTCGAATTCCCCATAAACCCATCATCTCTTCTGCCGCTGAAGTGATGGCCTGATCCTAGTTTGATTCAATAAATCACCCCAACCGGAAATAGGCCCTCACGCGCGTAAATCTCTTCTCAATCGATTCGATAGCGTTTCCGTACGTCCGCTCTTTTTTTTGTCCATGACCATTCAAAGAATCCACCCGCCTCCGGACAGGAAACGCGTAATCCAGATAACGTTCCATTACTTTCATTTCCTAACAAGACTGGCTGCCAACAGAATAGGTTACCGAGAGAATAAATCTTTTTTCTTCGTAGCAAGACGACGGCCGATGGACTTCGCCATCGGTGACAGTGGAGCTGTGAGGCGGGCAGCCGGACGGTGGTGAGATGGCCTGCGTCTATTTTCATAGACTTGCACACAGGCATGTAGGTATATTTAGTTTAGTGGAGCCCGGCACAAGCGGGTCAATGAAAAGATAAATCGAATTGCGCTATTACGGAAGGCCAATAAATCTAATTGTCTTGAGGATTTGAAAACGAGACTTCCTTCGCTCTAAACGAGCCTCCCGAGACTGCGTACCCCTTGTAGATGGGGTGGGATTAGCAGCCATTTTTAGGAGGAAGTGTGTGTGAGTGTGGTTGGGTAGTACAGGGGAAACCGGAAGTGCTACTTCCGGCTCACTACATAAATACTTCTTCTTGGATACGTAGGTAGGTAGACACCATCCGACACACATGTTTGCAGTGCTGCCCCGCTTCCATCCACTTAAATGATAAACGTGCAAAGTTCATTTGTTTCTCGGAACGTCAACCGCCCCGTAATGGGCGAATGAATAGATTACGGTTTATGTATATTAGGGTGGATACAGTGCATTTCCGATTTTTGCCTCGGGTTTCTACAGAAGTTTTGATAGTAATTTCCACAAACGCTAGAAATCACTGGGTGTTCGCGAACTCATTGAAATGTAAAATTCACCTCAACTGCCTAAAATCGGACCGACACTGTAGCATGTTTGCAGGTGCTTAACATTCGCCCAGCTCGACCACCACTAGAAGCGACCCGACCGCCACACACTATACTGGTTCAAGTCGTTTTCCATGTCAGAAGGAAATTGTGCCGTCTCGCTACCGCTGCTGCTGCTGCTGCTGCGCTGGCTGCTACAATACAGCAGCGTTTGAAGTGGCCCTTGAGCAAATGTCTGTCGTCTTATGTTCCGTTCGGTCAGAACACCGGCAAAAGCGTGTAGGATAAGCCCCTGGGCGATGCTTTCCAACCAAAAGACATGCTCTTTCTTGTTCTTCGATTGGACTTTCCATACTGAGGACGGTAATTGAATTTAAGGACTCACCTCAAATGGGTATGATTGCTGTACACGATTTGTCTTCTGTGCATGTGGATTTGGGAAAGTCGTGAACGAATATGGCTTCCAAGATAGATGTCCTTATTTAGTTCACTGATTTTCATTTATAAGCTATTAAGATTGTTGAAGATCGTTATTTAGAGTGAATAAGATATGAAAATGCATCATTGTAACAGATTGTGCTAATCGACAGGTTTAATTAACTAATCTTGCAGCACCCTTCACATTCCTCAGCAAGGAAACTATATCAAACCTGTCTTCTACAGCACAAACGAGATCATACCATCTGCTGCTTTGATACCCCCTGTCTATTTACGACCTCCGCATCATTTTAGTATTCTATCATATTTTTGCCTTTATCGTACACTAAGTGTACTGGCTATATGACTTTTTGATAGAAGGCCCGGAGGTTCGAATCACATATATGTACCAATGAAATCTGCTCGACGAATTGAGGTGATGTCTTCGTGTGTTTGTATGTGTAAAAACTCACGTCACTTTTTGGTAGTAAACCTCAACCGATTTTAATGACCGACGATTAATTCAACGCGGAATCTGGTCCCATTGTTTCCTATTGAAAATGATTCGGAAAGGTCCAGCCATTTAGGTGTTCCCGACCGGTACCCCAGGAACGGGACAATTACTAAAATGCTACAAACCCATGCATACGACACATAAAACCGTGGCATTTTCAAAAATCTGATGAACGGTAGGCAGAAAAACATTTTCAAACCATATCTGAACCGGTTGTGTTCTGGAACCGGTTCCGGGTGTCCCACCGGAAGCAAGTGTAAAAGGAACCAAACTCATGCATGCGACGTAACTTTTTCGAAAATCTAATGAATGGTTAGCAATACTAGAATACTCAGACCACATGAGAGACTACCGGTAGAGCTCCGGTTTTTGGGTATCCCACCGAAAGCGGTCAAATCTAAAAGTGAAAAAAAAAAACCCATGTATGCGACACCTCAAATCAAGGCTTTTTAGATAACGTGATGAACAGTTAGCAAGAAAACAGTCTCAGACCATATTTGGGACAATCGGTTGTGTCCCGGAACCAATTCCAGGTGTCCCACCGTAAGTGATCAAATATGAAAATGAACCAAACTCATGCATGCGACACATTCAGTCAGGGCTTTTCGATAACCTTATGACTACACTCTTAGAAAAAATCATGTAAATTTAAGTTCACTTGGATGCACATAAAAGGAGCGACACGTTACACCCAAATTTACGTCTTCTATCACAAAGAAAGTCGAGCTAGCAATCGATAGAATCGAATCGACATAAAAAAAACATATGAAAGTAAAATATTGAGCTGGATTCGAACACTGGTCCGCTGATAGAAGCACAGACTATACCTCTCGGCTATGTCATCGAGTTGTGAGATGGGATATAAATATGAAACTGTTTCTACGTACCTCGCCGAATAGGTTTGTTGACAGCTTGTGCAACCAACTCGAGCTTACATTATGGATGTTAAATTGAGTCAAGTTTGCTATTCAATCATGAATTGTTTGCGTACCTACATTGATGGTTTACGGCACGTGTAAATTCATACTTTTAATAGTTTAGTTATCACCTACTACCGGTAGTGTCCCGGAACCGATTCCGGGTATCCCTCCGGAAAAGGTCAAATGTCAACCCACGCATACGACAAAAAAATTCGCGGCTTTTTAGGTAACACGAAAAAACATGAACAGCCAACAAGAATATAATTTGGGACAACCGGTCGTATCATGGTTCCAGGTGTACCACTGTAAGGGGTTAAAAAAATGAATTAAACTCATGGTTGCGACAGATCAAATTGTGGCTTTCTGATAACCTGATGAACGACTAGCAAGAAAATAGGCTCATGCTACATTAGAGACTACCGGTAATGTTACAGAACCAGCTTTGGGTGATTCGTCAGAATTATGAAAGTGAACAAATGCCAGCGATAAATGAAATCGTGCTTTTCTGATAGCCTGATGTACTTTGAATAAGACTGATAGTGTAGAAATGGTCGAAGTCTTTATGTGTAAAAGTGAACAAAATCTTGATGAACCAAAAAAACAATAATACCACTAGCCGTTTTTTATACAAATGACCAAGTTTGACGATTCGGTGCTTGATTTCTAGTCAACCGATTTGACTGGAATTTTGACAGTCACCATGGATTTTCATGAATTTTGATATGTACTAAATTATTTGAGTTTTGTTTAGTACATCATATACGATACGACCAAATAATAGGACCACTTCCAGATTGCCATTACAAAAAGGTAAATATGAGTAAATGGTTGATGGTTCATGAACTAGTGCTCAAATTAAAGATGCCATTCAAACATGGAGATACTTTTACTGAATTGACCTTAAATAATCAATCTTAAAAGTTAGTCTTATTGTTTTGTCGTTTCATATAGAGTCTTGTACCATTTGGGCAGGTGTACCTGTTTTGGGCACTTGCCGCTATAACTAAGTCAATTTCAAACCGATTGATTTGAATTTTTGTATAGAGTTAGGGCCGTACAGTATCTAACTCTGTACAAAAATACAAAACAATCGGCTTAAAATTAGCTTAGTTATTGCAGCAAGTGCCCAAAAGAGGTACACCTGCCCAAATGGAACAAGACCCTATCTAAAACTTTTGAAGTAATAAACACCCGATGTTTTATGTTTGAAGAAAACATTTGTGATTTGTTGATTGAAATCGAGCCCTGAAGAAGGTTCCAACAAAGGCCGAAACATTGGCGAAAAGAAATAATTTCAGCCAAATCGCTTCACTAGAAACCGAGCACCATATTGTCAAACTTCGTCATTTTGCATGAAAGCGGCTGATGGTCTTGTTATTCTGTCCTACACTATATGTGTCAACAATAAGTTTCTCGATTTGATGATGACTTTGTTAAATTGTTGCTTTCTCAGCATTCAGGAACACTTTGGCTAACGTGTCGACACAAAAATCATGAATACATATTGAACGAGAAAGGCACTATCACCACTAGGTGGATTAATCTGGATAATTCGTCATTAGATTTGTCCTAGAATACTCCTATGGGTTTCTTTTGAAATTATTTCTATTACCCTAACGAAATTTCTCCATAGAACTTCTTCAGGGTTTCTTATAGGGAATTATTCTAAAAATATTTCTAGGATTTTTTTGTCTCATTCACTCTCAGAACCTTTGCTGTAAATATTTCTTCTAAGGATTCCTCGATGAATTCTTTCAAGAGTTACCTAGTTTTATTTTTGAACATCTAACGCGATTTTTCCTCCAAGAATTCTTCCAAGGGCTCATTCAGGTATTCGTTTTTCGATTCCCCTTGGTATAAGCATTCCTTTTAGGGGTTGGTCTGCTAATTCCTCCAATAGTTCTTCAAACAATCATTTCAGGAACTTCTAAATGCTGGAATGGTTTTAAAAAACCTTCAGAAATTGTTCTAAGAATTATTCCACAATTTCCTTCAATGGTACAATGGTAAAAATTCTTCTAGATTTTTTTTAAGAATTCCACGGGAGATTCTTTCAAGAACTCCTCCGAGAGTTGGTCTTGCAAGAGGTCTTCCAGGAGTTCTCCAAAAAAATTTTAAGGATTTGTTTGGAAATGATTCCACGATTTTCAGAATTCTTCCAAATACTGTTTCAAGAAGTCATCTCAAGATTCTCCAGATTTTCTTCAAACAAATTTTTGAGAATTACTTCACAAACATTTCCGAAAAAACCTGAAAAAAATATTATGGTGATTCTTGGAAGCTCTAGTTCGGAATCTTCATTCCAGGATTTCTCCATATATGAATGATAAAATATCTGTAATATCTCCAGCAATTCTTCCAAGAATTACTCCACACATTCTTCCAGGATTATCTTAGGCACATTTTTTTCAGAAATCCTCAAGAAAAAAATATCAGAGGATTTTTCTAATATTTCTTCTAAGGATTTCTCTAGGAATGCTTCTAAGGATTTGTCTAGGAACTCTCGTAAATATTCCTTCAAAAGTTTTTTTTTTCAAAAAAAAATAATATTCTTGTAATGTTTTTTTTCAGCAAATCCCGCAATGCAAAGACTTTGTCCGAAAATACTTCCAGAGAATCATCTAAAAAATTTCCAGGTTTTTTTTTCAAGAAAATTCTTCTAAAAACTTCTACAGAAATTCTTTCAGGGGTTTCTCAAGAAATGTTATCGATCAAATGCTCGGCAGTTTTTCCAGGATTTGTTCAAAAATCCATTCAAAGATTACTCTGCAAATTCTTCAAGTATTTTTTCAAGAATCCTTCCAACGTCTTCTTCAGGAAATCTTTTCAGTCTTCGTTCTCAAACTTCTCAAAGAACTTCAAAGATTTTCTCCAGACATACTTCCAAAAATTCTTCCAGGAAATCATTTGAAGGCCCAAGAATTCATCCAAATCAATAAAACTATTCGTCCAGAAAATTCTCCTCTGATTAATCATGTAATTTTCCAGACTTTTCTACGAAATTTATTTGACAAATTCATCCAAAAATTATTAGAAAAAATTCTCCAAATATTCTTCTAAAGTATACTTTAAAAAAAGTCTTTAAATATCTTTTTTTCTTTCTTCCAGTAATTCTTCCACTGATCTCTGCAGGAGATTTCTCCAGGATTTCATTCAATGATTTTCTCAGAAATTCTTTCACAGATTTTTCTAGGCATATTTTTGCAGGTGTGCTTAGAAATTCTTGCAACAATTTCTCCATAAATTCTCCAAAGATTTCCTCAGGAATTCTTCCGAAGATTTTTTTAGAAATTCTTATGTTGATCCCTTTTTATTTTTTTTTCCAAGGACGTCTCTGGAATTTCTTCTAAATATTTTTTTAATTTTCCAAGGATTTCTCCAAAGATGCTTGTAGGGGTTTCTGAAGAAGTTACCAGAGAAATGCTTTGTAAGAATTCCTAGAAGTAATCTTGGGTGAACTTATGGAGGAATATTCGGAAGTATTGTAGGAATTTTTGAAGAAATCCTTGAAGAGATCCTTTGTAGGAACAAGTGGAGGGTTTTCAGAGTAAATTCGTGATCGTATTTATTAGACTGGGTCAACAAAGTCGATTTTTCGAAACAAAGCTTTTACGATTCATTTTAGCGTCCAAAGTAACTGTGCAAAATTTGAGAGCGATTGGTTGCTTCCCCGTATTCCGCAATGCGATTGAAATTTGTATGGAATTTAGTATGGGAAAACGTGCTTTTTTGCATTTTTCTCATAAATTGAAAGTTTTCGTCTAAAACAATCCAACCAATGACGATAAAGAATAGCCTAGGATATGCCGAAAAACTTTGCCGAAGGCCGCAAAGTGATCCAACACTTGTGAAAAAAGTTATAATGTACAGATTGCCCGGTGGTACTTAACAGTCAACATGTAAAGGAATAACATCAATAATAAAATCTCAATTTTTGGCCTAACTTACCAGGCGAATAACTTTTTTCACAAGCGTCGGATCACTTTGCGGTCGTCGGCAAAGTTTTTCGGCATGTCCTAGGCTATACTTTAATGTCATTAGTTACATGGTATTGGACAAAATATTTCAACTTATGAGTAAAATGCAAAAAAGTACGTTTTCCGATAATAATTTCCATACAAATTTCAATCGCAATGCGGGGACGCAATCAATCGCTCCCAAATTTTGCACAGTTGTTTCGGACGCTAATATAGATTGAAAAAGTTTTGTTCCGGGCTGATTCGATAAAATTTAAAGTTTTTCCATACGACGTTGACCCGCTCTAGTATTCTTGTGATTATTTCTGGAATCTTAGAAGAAACTTTTGGAAGATACCATAGAGAAGTTCTTGAAATAATCCATGGGAGAACTCTTCAAGAAACACGTGGGAAAATACAAAAAAAAAACAATTGAAGCAACTCCTGGAGGAACTCTTCGAGAAATTACTGGAGTAATCCTTATTAAAGATCTTGGAAAAAAAAATTAATTTCTGAAGGAAGTGTTAAAGAGCTTAGATAAATCTCTGTAATAATACTTGGAGGAATTCTTAGTAGAATTCTTTAAAGTCTTTCTGGAGGATTCATTGGAAGATTGTTTGAAGAATCCGTGAAAATACCCGGATAAACCATTTAAAGTAGTCCCGGAAAATGATCTCGTGAAAAAAATCGTGAAGATGTGTTTAAAGGTTTCCTGGAATTATAACTGAAAAAGCCTTTGAAGATTCTAGAAGAATCCTGTAAGAATTCCCGGATGGTTTCTTCAAAGAACTCCTGGAAAAAATGTTGCGAGAGTTTCCTGGAAATCCTTGGAAGTTTTCCTGGAGAACACTTTGAAAGCATTACATAGGAATTCCTTGGGAGGATTAATGGAAAAATCTTAAAGATGATTGAAGCATTCGCGGAAAAATCCTTGAGAGAATTCTTGGAAAAGTTCATCGAAAAAATTCTAGAGGGATACTTGAGATAATTCTAGCGAAATTCTTGCACGTATGGGGTATACATTGAGGATAATTTGTTGGAAGAATCCTCGGAAAAATAGTGAAAGAAAATGGTTGGATTATCCTGAAAAAAATCTGCGAAGAAATTCCTACACAAACATCAGATTTTAGAAAACTCCTGGAGAAATTCCTGTAGAAATGCATGAATGAGGCCATGAATAAATCATTGGAAGAACTCCTTAACAAATCCTTGGAGCTATATGTGTAAATTCTGCCCCAAAATTTCTTTTAACCTTGTAGAAATTTTGGAAACACATCTGTTCAAATCGATTCGATTTGAAGAATTTCTGAAAGAAAGTTATTTTTTACAAAATATCCTTGAGAAATCCTTGGAAGACCCTTTAGATGGCTGCATGGAGGAATCCCTAAACGGTTTCTAGGATGATTTTTTTAGTAGTCCTTCATTCATTCATTTATTTAGTATTACATCAAATTCAAGATAAAACTGAATCAACAACATTTCTCCATAATACACGGTTCGTGGCTGCCGCTCTCCATCCTCGGTCGCGCCCGATGCTCGCCAAGTCACGCTCCACCTGGTCCGCCCATCGTGCTCTCTGCGCTCCACGCCTTCTTGTGCCAACCGGATCAGTTGCAAACACCAGCTTTGCAGGGTTGTTGTCCGGCATTCTTGCAACATGCCCTGCCCACCGTATCCTTCCGGCTTTGGCCACCTTCTGGATGCTGGGTTCGCCGTAAAGTGCAGCGAGCTCGTGGTTCATTCTTCTCCGCCACACACCGTTCTCCTGGACACCGCCGAAGATCCTTCTTAGCACGCGTCGCTCGAAAACTCCAAGTGCTTGTAGGTCCTCCTCGAGCATGGTCCATGTCTCGTGCCCGTAGAGGATCACCGGTCTTATTAGCGTTTTGAACATGGTGCATGTGGTACGTTGGTGAATCTTTTTCGACCGCAGTTTCTTCTGGAGCCCGTAGTAGGCCCGACTTCCGCTGATGATGCGCCTCCGAATTTCACGGCTCACGTTGTTGTCAGCCGTCAGTAAGGATCCGAGGTAGACGAATTCCTCCACCACCTCGAAAGTATCCCCGTCTATCGTAACATTACTACCCAGACGGATCCGGTCGTTTTCGGTTCCGCCTACCAGCATGTACTTTGTTTTTGAGGCATTCACCACCAGTCCGACCTTTGCTGCTTCGCATTTCAGGCGGGTGTACAGCTCTGCCACCGTTCCAAATGTTCTGGCAATAATGTCCATGTCGTCCGCAAAGCACACAAATTGTCCGGATTTTGTGAAAATCGTTCCCCGGCTGTTGAGCCCGGCTCGTCGCATCACACCTTCCAGAGCAATGTTGAAGAGTAGGCATGAGAGTCCATCACCTTGTCGCAGTCCCCGGCGAGATTCGAATGAACTAGATAGTTCACCCGAAACCCTTACGCAGTTTTGCACACCGTCCATCGTTGCTTTAATCAGTCTAGTCAGCTTCCCAGGAAAGTCGTTTTCGTCCATGTTCAGTTCCATAGCTCTGCGCGGTCGATACTGTCGTATGCCGCTTTGAAGTCGATGAACAGGTGATGCGTTGGGACCTGGTATTCACGGCATTTCTGGAGGATTTGCCGTACGGTAAAGATCTGGTCCGTTGTCGATCGGCCGTCGATGAAGCCGGCTTGATAACTTCCCACGAACTCATTTGTTTTAGGTGACAGACGACGGAAGATGATCTGGGATAGCACTTTGTAGGCAGCATTCAAAATAGTGATCGCCCTGAAGTTCTCACGTTCCAAATGGTCGCCTTTCTTGTGAATGGGGCAGATTACACCTTCCTTCCACTCCTCCGGTAGCTGTTCGGTTTCCCAGATCCTGACTATCAGCCGATGCAAACAGGTGGCCAACTTTTCTAGACCCATCTTGATGAGTTCAGTTGCGATACCATCCTTACCAGCTGCTTTGTTGGTTTTGAACTGGTGAATGGGATCCTTAACTTCCCTCAGCGTGGGAGTTGGTTCATTTCCGTCCTCCGCAGCACTGGCGTCGTCGTTTCCTCCGTTGCCGTGGGCTCCCGTGCCTACGTTCTCCACGCCGTTCAGGTGCTGATCGAAGTGCTGCTTCCACCTTTCGATCACCTCACGTCCGTCCGTCAAAAGGCCTCCGTTTTTATCCCTGCATATTTCGGCTCGCGGCACGAAGCCGTTGCGGGATGCGTTGAGCTTCTGATAGAACTTCCGTGTTTCTTGGGAACGGCACAGCAGTTCCATTTCTTCACACTCCGCTTCTTCCAGGCGGCGCTTTTTTTCCCGAAAGAGGCGGGTCTGCTGTTTCCGCTTCTGTTTGTAACGTTCCACGTTCTGTCGCGTCCCTTGCTGCAGCATTACCGTCCTCGCTGCATTCTTCTCCTCCAAAACCGTTCTGTACTCTTCATCGAACCATTCGTTCCGTCGATTCCGTTCCACGTACCCGATGGTGCTCTCGGCTGCGTCGTTAATGGCTGCTTTCACTGTACTCCAGCAGTCCTCTAGAGGGGTCTCATCGAGCTCGCCCTCGTCTGGCAACGCGGCCTCGAGATTCTGCGCGTATGCTGAGGCGACATCCGGTTGCTTCAGTCGCTCTAGGTTGTACCGTGGCGGTCGTCGGTACCGTACAATGTTGATGACGGAGAGTTTTGGGCGCAGTTTGACCATCACCAGATAGTGGTCGGAGTCGATGTTGACGCCACGATAGGTCCTGACGTCGATAATGTCGGAGAAGTGCCGTCCGTCGATCAGAACGTGGTCGATTTGAGATTCCGTCTGCTGTGGTGATCTCCAGGTGTAACGATAAGAGAGGCTGTGTTGGAAAAAGGTGCTACGTATAGCCATATTTTTGGAGGCGGCGAAATCAATGAGTCGTAGGCCGTTTTCGTTCGTCTGCTGGTGGGCGCTGAACTTACCAATCGTCGGTCTGAATTCCTCCTCCTGGCCTACCTGAGCGTTCAAATCACCTATGATGATCTTGACGTCGTGGCTTGGGCAGCGATCGTACTCGCGTTCGAGCTGCGCGTAAAATGCGTCCTTGTCATCATCAGTACTTCCGGAGTGTGGGCTGTGCACGTTTATTATGCTAAAGTTGAAGAATCGGCCTTTGATCCTCAACCTGCACATTCTTTCGTCGATCGGCCACCAACCGATCACGCGCCTCTGCATATCACCCATCACGATGGAAGCTGTTCCCAGCTCGCGTGTGTTGACGCAGCTCTGGTAGATGGTATGATTACCTCTAAACGTTCGCACCATGGATCCTGTCCAACACACCTCCTGCAGCGCTACGATGCCGAACCCGCGGTCCTTCAGTAGATCGGCGAGTATGCGGGTGCTCCCAATGAAGTTGAAAGATCGGCAGTTCCACGTACCGAGTTTCCAATCGCAAGTCCTTTTTGTTCGCTGGGGTCGTTGCCGTTGGTCTCGGTTCGTATTATTCTGTTGCTAATTTTCCGTTGCAATGGTTTTTTACGGCTGGCTCGTAGGGCCTGACACCAACCCCCTACTTTCCGGAGGACCATAGTGCACAGTTGAGCTTAAAGTCCTTCCCTGGCACTCGGACGTAGATCAGCCGCCTCTAACATGGGGATCAGACGCTGTTGTGAGCCGCTCCTCCTGGAGAACAGACGCTCAGGTTTGCCGAAGCAAACCCCCCCTTCCCTGTCAGCCTACGACCAAAGTTCCCACCGGGGTTGGTTACCCGATCTTCCCTAAGGTTGCTCATAGTTTCCGGCCGGTACCGCGTGGAGGTAGGGATAGGAGTTGCTGGGCAGAGGCTAGTGGATCACAATGGGATCTGAATTGCGCAGCATACCCAGCCTTTACCGTGCCTTTAGTAGTCCTTAGAGAACACAAAAAATAATCCTGGGAGAACTCTTAGAAGAATTTCTTAAGGAACCCCACAAATAGCTCGAGAATCTCTTACCAAAAAATCTGGATGAACTCTGGCATAAATTTCTAGTGGTATTACTGGAAGAATTTTTGGCGAACTCCTGAGAACTATCCCTTTTTTCGGTCAAGTTAAATTATAAACGTTTCGACCCTTGGTTTGGGTCTTCTTCAAGGAGGTTATGAGGATACCGCTACGTTTATTAAAACGCTTAAGAACGCCGACTTCCCTAGGATCCCGGAACACCTTCCGAAGGGATTACTATTTGAACTGCCGGAGAAACATCGGACATTTTTATGGAAAAACTTCTGGACGGGTTTTCATAAGAATATCTGGGAAACTTCTGGAAGACATTCAAGAGAAATTACTCTAAGAGCACCCGGAACAACGCTCTGAAAAAATACTAGAAGAATTACTGGAAGAATTATCATAGCCACTTCTCAACGAGAACTTCTGGAAAAACTTTCTAAAATATCTCTCAGTGGACAAGGATGTTTTCGATTACCTGGCAATCGTTTGACTCATTTGTCCATAACTGAGTTCAGAAGGCTAACTTTGAAATGTTGTGTTCGGCAAAGTTATATATTATTGTTTTTTCCTATAATTATCACTAAGGAAGCCATATTCTAACTCTCTTATATACGGCGCTAGAGCGCTAGTATTACCTACTAATACTAAACGATCGAAAAATCCGACGGTTTAGTAGGAGTAGGTGGTACTACTTTTACGCCGTAAACATAAGAGTTAGAATACGGCGTCCTTGGTGATAATTATAGGATAAACACTAATATACAACTTTGCCGAATACAAAATTTCAATATTAGGCTTCTGAACTGAGTTATGGACAAATGAGTCAAACGATTGCCTGGTGATCGAAAACATCCCTGTCAGTGGATCAATTGGAATAATTTTTGTGGCAATGCTATGAAGTCGTGCGAAGTTATGTACTTGACACTGAAGCAGTCTGTTAGTCGCAGACGAAATAGACCTGTCTGTCCGAAGATTTTTCACATCATTTTAAAGTTTTCAGATATATAACAGCTAAAAATTACTTTATTCTAAGCCCCTTTATTGTTGAGCCAACAAACCCAACCAGCAATAGCGGATCCAGTCAACTCTTTTGTAACAAGATCCAGTCAGTCACCGTAGTATAATCTCCAGCACGTAAGTATATCCTGTCACTCAATTTTCATTCACCTTGTAATAATGATGTTTCCAAATCACACTGAAGTCAGCACCCGCGTTATCCGATCCCTGGCATATACATAAGTCAACATCAAAAGGGCAGTCAGCAGATATAATGACCTCCGATCCGACGACAACGCGGGGTTGAAAAAGTCCACATTTTTGTCATTTTCTCAATCTCTTTCCGCTAGCAAAAGCTTACCCGAATTGTTATGTTGCGAGCGAGTCGCTCAGATTTTATTTCGCTTGCCTTTTTCCCCCCTGGGAGCTGTCTCTACTCTGAAAAAGGGTCGTAATATGAGTTATTACGATAATCCTATCATGTGCCCTGGATCAAATCTCCGACCGGGACCGAACCCCCGGACAGAGAGCGATGGTTATCTGTGCAAAAATTGGATTAGAGCGAGAATTTCAAGCTTAGACTTTCGTTCCGAGAACTTTTCGGAAGGTGCTACCATTGGGGAGTCACTAAATGATAGAATCACACAAATTAATGAACCCAAAAGTCATTAGAGGCTCGTCAATTCATAAGTAAGAGAAAAAAAAATAGAAATATCATTTGAAGAAAAAAAAAGTTTACTCTCCCTGAATGAAGCATAATGGAAAACTTTTTCTAGCACCGTCGCGCATTTTTGGAAGAGAATGGATGGATGGACAGACGGACGGAAGACGAATGCAGGACATCGATCGAACACGCCAAGTTGGAACAAAAATCCGGTGTCTCATTTTAATGATGGGTGGTGGTGGGCCGTAAATCGAAAAACTTGCTCTTCGAAGCGGGAATTTGCTTGCTCCCGAAAAGTTGAGAACACAACACACTGCTGGCTGCTGGGGTCGTAAAGCTCCCCTGTACCTACACAGTCAGTCGTCGTATCATTAAAAGGAAGAATAGGGATAACATGAAATCCGTAATGAAAATGGACCCCGATTTTATAGCTGCTGTTCGATGCGAATGCGGTGCCAGCGCGGCGCTGGGAGCTATTCGCCGGAAAAGCAACCGAGGCTGGAATTTTTCCAAGCAGGTCCGTGCATACTTAATTCCCATTAATAAACCTGATCTTCCGGCTCCCCTTGTCTGATTGCCACCGTGACCACTTACCTACCCTTCCCCTTCCGGAGATGTTCATGACGAACATTGTCCATCAATTTGGGAGAGTGCCTTTGCACTTCAGGCACGGTGTGGAGGTTGAAGTAAGCTATTGCGAGCACTGGATATACCCATTCTTGCAGTGATTCTCAATCAGGGCTGGAAAATGTCACGGGAAAATGTCATAACATTTTTCAGATCAACTATTTCCTGTACGAATTTCCGTCCATAAGCATCCATGGTGTGTTATGTAAAGTGATAAAAATGGTCAACATTTCTTGATGATGATGAACCTGGGCGTGTTAGTGGAATACCTGTAAGTTAAAAGAATATCGAGTTAACCGTAGTGTGGCCAGCAAAAAAAAACACCCGTAGAAGGCCGGCAGGGTACCCGGGTACCCACGAAATGGAAATGATCATATCTCAGCGATTTTTTCACCGATTTTAAAAGTTTTTGCCTCATTCAACTCAGAAACTCATTATCTATCGAGATCGTATTTGGTTAGACCAGTCCGATCACCATAGGTACCGGAAAATCCGGATTTCCGGATCCGTGTTTTTATACAATACAATATACGGGATTTTCGGTAGGTTAGTAGCAATTTCGGTACCAAGCATCGTAAAATTGCTTTGGCATATTGTATCTGACCGGCCTGGAATCATAAAACGTGTTGACTTTGAAACTGTGATTTCGGAACACGCTTCCCGTGAGGTCATGGTTGACCATAAACACTTTAAAGGTATCCTAGCCTTAACAATGTGGGTTTCAATATGGTATAAGGACATGCTCCCAAAAATATGGATTTTCCGAAAACCACGGTGATTAGATCGGTCTAACCAAATATTTTCCCGATAGATGATGAGTTTCTGAATTGAATGAGCTAAAAATTTCCAAAATCGATGGAAAATTGACGGAGATATGATCATTTCAATTTCGTGGGTACCCGGGTACCCTGCCGGCCTTCCACGTAATAAAAAAATGCAGGAGCCCCTCCCCCTGCCCCTCCTCACTTTAAAATTTGGTCAACCCCAGTAATAGATGTATATTCACGAGTTCTAAGATCTAACAGAGTTCCAACATCCTAGTCTCAATAACCATTAAAATATCGAGATTTGAAATTGAAAAAGGTACCCGGGTACCCTGCCGGCCACATAAGTGTTAAGCACTGTTCCTTTCAATTCCCCGAAGAATTTGCATTGTTTGGCAGATTCGTAATTCGACCTCAACTGTATGGTCGTTGAAGCGATTCATCGCATTCTACACGTTTTATTCGTCATAGGAAAAAATAAGTAGATAGTTTAATCTAGGTTTTTTTAGGGGGGTTTACATGAAGATAGGGATTTTCCATGGGGGCACCTTTGGTCTGCTTGAAGAATCCCCATTTCTATTGCGATCTTTTCATGGCAAATTTAGCGACCAAGGTAGAGGGGCAAGGTTTACTTCCGGAGAAATGGAGGAGGTTCTTCTTCTTCTTCTTCTTGGCGTAACGTCCTCACTGGGACAAAGCCTGCTTCTCAGCTTAGTGTTCTATGAGCACTTCCACAGTTATTAACTGAGAGCTTCCTCTGCCAATGACCATTTTGCATGTGTATATCGTGTGGCAGGCACGAAGATACTCTATGCCCAAGGAAATCAAGGAAATTTCCTTTACGAAAAGATCCTGGACCGACCGGGAATCGAACCCGTCACCCTCAGCATGGTCATGCTGAATACCCGTGCGTTTACCGCCTCGGCTATATGGGCCCCTGGAGGAGGTACGTCTACGATATTTTTAGCGTGATCAAACGGGGAGCTTCATCTATGGTTCTGGAGGTCATCAATCAACAAAGTGCATAAAGATATCAGATGTATGTATGTATGTATGTATGTAGCCACCATCCTAGCTTGAGTCTTGCTCTGCATGCAGTTCCACTTAACAGTAAAGATTAAATTACATTACCACTCTGATTTCAACATACCGCTGTATGAAGGGCCAAAAGGGGGTGTGGCGGACCCGTAAGTAGATACACTTACGCGAAATCCGCGGGTTAAAGAGAATCTCCTTCCAGCAGTATGATCCAGCAGGGTGAATAATGAAATTCACATTACTTGTTAGGCTTTCTACGGGATGGTTTGTTTCAAGCAGGGCGCGTCAAATCCATTGCAACTGTTGGGATAGAAGAACCCATCTACAAGGATGTTATAGTTACTTCTCACCACACACCGGCTGGCAATCCACTCCGTCGTACAGTTACAACTTCAATGATGCCCTGATGCACCCTCCCGACCCCGCATAGTTATATAGTCAATATTATAATTTGTTATGATGGAATATAGCATTTAAATATGGAAATATTAATGTAATGGTGTGATGAATAATTTGAATGAGTATCATTCGCTGACGAGTCCTTTCCTAACCTAGATGGCGTAAAATGAAATATAATGAAATACAATTTAATGTAGCGAACTGAAATAAGATATTAAATTGTAAATAATTTGAATGAGTATTATTTGCTGACGAGTCCTTTCCTGACCTAAATAGCGTAGAAAATTATTACAGTAATAAAATGCCAATGCATCCAATATAGTTATAAAGTTCATAGTATAATAAATTATGATGACATATAATATTGAAATACGGCATATCAAATAAATATATATTATAATGCAATTTTAAGTCATTAAGTGTGTAATGTAGCGAAATGAAATGTGGTCTTAATTTGTATATACCGTCTACCCCCGCTGGTTTGACCTCATCTAATCTGAACACTTTTTAATTTGACCCCCGCTAATCTGCACATCATTCAAACTAAAAATGGTTCAAACGTCATTCTTGCAATGGAACGGAGTGAAACGGAACGCAGAATCAAAACAAAACAGCAAATCAGTTTACCATCAGTGTGTTTTTCGACGCCCACATGGTTACTAGAAGTTCAAATTAAAAAATGAACCCCGTTGGTTTGCATGAGGTGTCGTTCAAACCAACGGGGGTAGACGGTAATCAAATTAAGCTGACAAATCAATTCATGACCTAGATGGTAAAGAGAAAATTATTATAAAAATAAAATGAAAAGGCAAAAGATCCACCACAAAGTGGTTACAGTTCACAATAAAAAATACATTCAAAAATGCTAAAATATACCTTTCACTGAATGCACTACACCCATTTTACATTGTTTTAGCAATCTGTGTTGAAAAATATTTGGTCTCTGAGGAATAAGATGATTTCTGAAAAGACTGGGAAAATTGCTCGACAGAAAAAAAAAGATCCACTCAGCAATCAATTCTGAAACTTCCATATTTCGTCACACCTTCACACGTTTCTCCTCTTGGTGTATACTTATTGTGATGTTTTCGACATATGAAATCTATTCTGACATGAGTCTCATCAATTTTAGGATGATACGGGGCGAATTTATTTTACATGGTGAGTATCATGGGCCAATTTTCCCAAAAATACAGAAACTATCTGTAAGCAAGAATGAATGCTATTAAATTTGAAAATAAATAAATTTTATATATATATATATATATATATATATATATATATATATATATATATATATATATATATATATATATATATATATATATATATATATAAACACTACACGAAATCAGACAAAGAAAAAATAAAATAATAATGAATAATAAAATTCATCAATTCAGTTTTCTAAGGGATGGTTCTGAACAAGACTGGCGCGTCAAATCCATTACTACTGTTGTGATAGAAAAACCCCTCTACAAGGATGCTATAATATCTTCTCACCTAACTCCTGCTAACAAGAATAATACGAAAAAAAATATATAGGAATGCAATTTAGTGAAATATATACAATACAATAAGAGATAATAAAATAAACATACATAATTATATAAAATAGAACATAGTAAAATGGGATAATTGAGAGTATTATCAGAATTATTGTTTACCCACTACTAGTTTTATCATTACTATTACAAACATTATTATAATCAAACTTTATGGTTTCGCTGAATTTACTGTGAAAAATTGAAAAACAACTGTATATGTCATAAAATGTCAATGGTGTTTTTAAACCAACAAAGAGTTATAAAATAGATATGATAGAGTATGCTATGTAATGTGAGTAATAACAAATACTGTGAATAACAATAAAATTAATATGAAGTGAAATATGTTTTATATAATGTCATTTTGTGTTTTATTTGGTATATGAATGCTATTTTAGAATTATGGAGCGCCCTTATCTGAAATGCACTGTAGAAAAAAAATATCAAGAAACGGCCAAGGAATGAAAACGCTTTCAATAGTTACAAAACTATTGACCAGTTTCAGCTGGAAGGAAACAGAAACATAGTAAAGTCTGTTGAATATAAATAAAGTGCATAAAGATATCAGATTCACTCAAAAGGAGGAAAAGGAGGGAAAACTTACTATTTTGGATCTATTAGTAAAGAGGGAAGACAGTTCATCGTTTTAAAATTACAGGATACCCAACAATATCATGCATGCGTATCATTCTTTCCAACATAAGATGGCAGGTTTTTATCACATGGTTCACCGAATGTCGACTCTTCCTCTTAGCGATAACGGAAAAAATAAGAAACTGACATATATTTGAAACAGCGAGAATCAACGGATACAAAGAGAGGACAATTCATTTTTTTTATTCGTATAATCAACAGGCTATATATAAGCCCTAATGATTTTACTTAAATCTAAAGTCTAAGATAACAAAGTACAAAATCGCAGTGAAATACAGAACTTAGATATGAGTATAAAAAAAAACAGTTAACACAATCCAATCAATAGTCAACATTTACAAACAAAAATAACATAAAAAACTTAAAACTAATCACGCCTTGAAAAAACAAACAAACTAAATCTCCGGCGAAGAATTTGACGAGACACATTTAAATCAAATAATGAACAAATTCTATTGAAGGGGTCCCGTGGCATAGTGGTCACACGTTCACTTCATAAGTGGATGGTCATGGGTTTGATCCCAGCCCCGGCACTTGTAATTTTTTGTCAGTTGCTCCTCCCCCACACGAGGAAGCGGCTGACAACTCTTCTAAAAGCATATGCTCTAACGGACCCGAAAACTTGAAAATCGGCCAACGGCAACTCATATTGGACCCCCAAACGGACTGCACTCAGTAAACTACCGAAATTCATCAAAATACCTTATGAAATTTAGCCATAACCGTAAAGTATAGATACAATAAGAATACCTTATGAAATTTGATGACGATTGTTGTGACCTAATTATATAAGATAAACTGATGAAAAGAGCAGAAAAATTGTTAAATGATACAGACAGGAATCGATGCATGAATGTCGAGATCACTGAGTTCGTGCCCAAACCCCATGGCTATCGACGCTTGAGAATATCGTGTTGCTGAATGTGTGCATCAACATCCTCGTACTCATCATCAGTCTTGTGCATTATCACCATCATAACACAAAAAAGCCGCAACATCAACATTGCCCTTCTTCCTCCATCAACGCTACAGCCGACCGTCTCTATGTTGCTATCGAACACATTCGAGACGAACGCATTGATACGGTGGCTGCCGCCGCCACGCTCTCTCTCTGCAAATCTCTTGAGTAGCCGAACGCTTCTTAACCGTCGTTCCGACGCAGAGCTATGTCACTCACTGCTGGGTGACTCTCGCCTGAAAATGCCAGGATGAGGGTCAATTTGTTAAGTAGTATTGCATGGCGCAGAATACACAAACATGGCACGCCCTATGAATAGAATGCGAAGCGTAAAACATAAACTTGCTTCGGTGTTTCATCGTGTGGTTCGAAAACAAGAGACGATCGCTGCTGTTGGATGTGGTTGACTCTGCATTGAACGAGGGTTGGCTTGAATCAGGGGGATGACGAAGGGCCAGAATCATCTACCCAGCATTCAATTCAACATGGCGTCCAATGTTTTTGTTTTGATTGCTTAATTCATGGAAAAAATGCCCTGGAAACATCCACACTGCTTCGCTGCTACATATAATATCGTGCAAAGTGATAAGGAAAGAGAAACTATCATCAAAAACAACGATTTCGTTTGAAATATGTAATTTCTGAAATAAGCACCAGCAACACACGAGCCACACACCCGAAAATCAGGAGCAAGTTAGGGTAAACCGACCAGAAAGTGGGTACCAAAACGCGCCGTACCAAAAATGATGTTGGGTGGAGCGGCGATGTACCGTGTTTGACAGCCGTGTCACCCCACTGGCTTGAATGGCTTTTGCGTGAATCGATTATGTTTTGATAGACTGCGTTTGTCGTATTAAGTGATGGTTAGAGCGAGTGTCATTCGACATTGACCATCCTGAAACTGCACAACCCTGCTCATCATTCTACCATGGGCAGGGTAGAAAAGTGACAGTAGCGCAAAGGCAACTACAGGGGATACTCAAAATAACTGGGACAGGTAAAATTTTCACTTGTCAAAATATGTTCAACTAGCTGTAACTTTTCGTATAGGGCATCAAATATTCTCAAATTTTTACTGTAAGTTCAACAACTAGTTGTGTATCAGTGGTCAAATTTTGGTAAAGTTTGGGTTATTCTACACGAAGTTAAAAATATTCTAGAAAAAGGTATAATTATCCGATAGCCAACTTTGAGCTGTTATATCTCCGGATTCAATGAACCGACTGCAATGAAATTTTGATCATTCATGACTGATATAATGAACTTTGAAAAACATTTGACTTTATTTGAAATTACTAATAAGAAAAAAAAGTTAAAGCGATATAATTTATTCTATGTTTTTTTACTAAATTTATCTATTGTTCATATGCATCCCATTACTTTTTCAATATAATGCCGGCCATTTGGTTGCTTTCCTTCGAAAAATTAATATTTTCAAGTCAATTAGAGGGAATTTCAATGAACTATTACCATTATCTTGAATTTTGAAACGATATTGAAGTTTTGGATAAATTGGCGTTTTATTAGAAAAATAATCTAATCGTTATAATTTTCTTTCGTGTAAAAAATTTTAAGTTTAGTCAAAAGTTTTTAATAGCTCATTATATCAGTCATAAATGATCAAATATTCATTGCATTCGGATCATTGAATCCGGAGATATAACAGCTCAAAGTTGGCTATCGGATAATTATACCTTTTTCTAGAATATTTTTAACTTCGTGTAGAATAGCCCGAACTTTTTCAAAATTGGACCACTGATACACAACTAGTTGATGAACTTACAGTAAAAATTTGAGAATATTTGATGCCCTATTCAAAAAGTTACAGCTAGTTGAACATTTTTTGAAAAGTGAAAACTTTACCTGTCCCAGTTATTTTGAGTATCCCCTGTAGTTCTATATAGTAGAATTAGAATAGGATACATTTAGGCGCTGTACAAACCAAGCCCGTGCACAAGGGTGCACACCTAGAAACAATCAGGTAATTTTAGGTGTCCTGAACCTGATATACATATATGAGCGTCTTCAAAGACACAAATTTAGAGGTTAACACATGTAAATTTACGTCTTCGACCACACCCCAACATAAAACTTGTCTGTTCTTGGCGTCTAGCAATCGCTAGAACCGAATCGACAGTTCAAACAGATCAAAGTAAAACATTGAACTGGATTCGAACACTGGTCCGCTGATTGAAAGGCACTGACCCTACCTCTGGGCCATATCACCGAGTAGAGAGTAGGACGATATATCTGAAACTGTTTCTACGTACCTGGTCAGACAGGTTTGTTAACATCTTGTGCAACCAACTCGAGTTTACAGGATAGATGTAAAATTTAGTTTACGTTGATGGTTTACGTCACGTGTAAAATCCTATTTTTTTAAGTGTTTGGTTGATAAACCCCTCCCCCTTTACCCCAGTTTCATATACTATGCGCTCCTCCGCCTTTTTACCGAAAATGCCAAAAAAAAACCCTTCCTTTACGCCTTTTCTGTGCACGGCCCTGGTACAAACTGTAAGGGGCTGTCCATAAACCACGTGGTCATTTTTTTGGGACTTCTCAACCCCCCCCCCCTCCCCCCGCGTGGTCATTAGTCCATACAAAATTTTTTATTTGTCCATACAAAATGGTCATTGGCCAAACCCCCCCCCCCCTCATGACCACGTGGTTTATGGACAGCCCCTAAGTGCAGCTGCCAATCGGAATCGCTTACGCAGTGCTCTAGGTTAGGTCGTTGAAGAATAAAAAAGAAACCTCTATTGAAGTTACGCTGCAGGCCGTTAACACTCCCGAAGATGCTGAAGTTTATCCGGTGGCCGCAACATGTAATTGTTGCGAGGAGCACGAGGTTTAACATTGATTGACCAAGAATGGCGGGGCAATCAAGGTGTCCTTGCACAATATCCGAGACCAGTAAAGCTCTGGCTGTATCTCTAGGGGTCGATAAAGGTTTCAGGTGGATCAGCTAGCTTTCGTAACTTGGCAAATTATACGGATTGGTCCAAGGAAAACGTCGAAAAGCATATCTCAAAAACCGCCATTGAACAGACTCAATCCTTTCAACTTCGTTGTTGTAGAATGGGTTCCAAACACCCGAACAGTACTCTAGTATGGAGTGAGATGGGGCACAGTATAAGGTGAAGCAAGATATCCGTGAACTCTCTTGCTATTCTGAATACGAAGCCCAATATGCTGTAGGCTTTTCCGACGGCGTAGCTGATATGTTGTTTGAAACAGAGCTTTTCATCCAAAACTACACCAAGGCCTTCCTTTTTATTTTATTTTTTTTTTATCTGTATTAACGAGATTTTTAGCCCTGGGCTAGTTCATCTCGGGACCCACGCTTTACTTCCCTTCCGAAGGAAAAACTCACATTTTGTGAGTTTGTCGGGAGTGGGATTCGATCCCAGGTCCTTGGCATGATAGTCAAGTGTTCTAACCACCCAACCAGATCCGCTCCACAGCAAGGTCTTTGTTTAACCCATTGCCATAAGGTCTACGTTGGTTGAACAAAACGGTATCTGGATTTAAGATTCAGTGAACATATGGTGGAGGTAGAAAAGGCGCAGAGTATAGGGCACTGCACTGTTTTGATCTTGTATGGGATTTTGTCGTTTCTTGGCCTTGTTGTTTACAAAATTTCTGTAAGAGTGAAAGAGAAGGAGAGAATTTCATGCAGTGCCCTATAGTGAGTAGAGGTTTGGAATACGATTTTAGATCGAAAGTTGCGGAGCATGTCTTTGAGAAGAGTCACCCGGTCACTACAGAGTATATTCAGATTTTGCGAAATGTAACGTCACCTTGGAAATTGAACGTTGCTGACAGTCTAAAGATATACAAACAGATACCTAACACGCTGTTGAATAAGGATCAAGGCAATGGAAGTTCGTGGCTTTTCAAATTGTTATCGTAAACTGGGGTGTAGTTGATCAGTGGGGTGAACCTGTTCACTCAATTACCCACGGACTTTCAAGGATGTTACCATTCCATTTTAATGTTACGTCATTGGCATGCGAATGGTTAAAATATAATTGTTGCTTTCTTGAAAGTCTATATCTGCGGTTAATTGAGTGATCAGGTTCACCACACTGATCAACTACACCCCAGCTTACGGTCTGTGTTAATGTGATGTCGTTCGAGGATTTTCATCTTGCGCATTTGCTATCTTGTGTACAAACGTCCTGAAGCAAGAAATGTGGAAACTGTCTTATTTTATTAATGACTAGCTGTCCCGGCAAACTTTGTCTTGCCAAATTATGTTGGTTTGATAATTGTTAATGTCATTCCAGCACCGCACTCTAGATTGGTTTCGTTTCGATCATGTTGATTTTCTTCCCAGCTCATGAAAAATCAACATTTTGTCTATTTTCTTACATTTTAGTTCATTTTCCTAACTTTTTTTTACATATAAACACAGCCACTGTGAATACGAATCTAACCATGCAAGAGTCATCCTGATCGGTTCAGCCGTTCGTGAGTTTTGTTGCCTCAAAAGGACTTCAAACTCATTTGTATATATATAGATAGATAGATAGTCTCGCTGTTCACGTAGGGAAAAAAAACTAGACTTCGCCCCCCCCCCCCTAAAATTATGCTTTAAACTTTGCCACTTCATACATAAAAAATGGGATTTGTATGGAGGGGCGAAGACTAGAGCAGTGGCGTAGTCTAGTGCTTTTACCCTAATCAACTAGGCTGTTTGAACGGAGATTCCCGATTTGTCCAGGGACGGTGATAGCTTGTGTATGCTACTAGAATTTTCCACCCGTTGCTGTTCTTGGTATTGTTTTCTCGTATTATGCAATAGTACCGCCAATGCATCAGAATAACGTTCGCAATCATCCAACGATATGCCTCGAATTCTGTAAACATGCTACCTGGTTGGTCGATATCTGAGTGGGTTGCTTAGCTGATACCAAATGCACGTGGTTTACAGAATTTCTGTCACAACTTTCAGTCGGTCTCCAATTTACGTACTGTATAACTTTCATATTTGTTTGCTGTGTAGGGAGGATCAAGGTAGGCTGGCGCGTATGTTATCTGTCCTTCCACAAGCCACCAGAGGTTTGTTTCAGGTGTCTGGAACCAGGACGCAAGTCATAGGATTGCAAAGGCCCTGACAGTAGGGTGGGGTAAATTTTATAAAATCTCTATGTTGGTATCCAACCCAAAAAGTACATGAAGACTAATATAAAAACAAGCAAAAAGGCCTGCTTTGAGGGTCTCTGTCAGAGTGCCAAGACGAATTCGTGAGGTGATGCCTACAGGATCATGGTGGCCAAGACAAGAGGATTGATGGCTCCTACAGAGATATATCCAAATATATTGGAGGAGCTCTTCGAAGGGCTTTTTTCGTAGGATGCCTGGGGTCTGGGGCTGGCAATGAGAAGAGGGTCACCGATTAGGAACTTGCGGGGATAGGAAAGTCCCTTAGTGTAGGTAAGGCCCAAGGTCTGGATGGACCTTTTAAGCGGCTTTCACAGAGGCTCCCGAGATGTTCAGGTCTGCTATGCAGAAATGCCTGGACAAAGGAGATTTCCCAGAAGTTTGGAAGAGGCAGAGCCTGGTTCTATTGCCAAAGGCTCGAAAAGATCATCCAGGAAACTGGAGTTGGCTCACCACAAAACTGCGTCATCATTGGTATGGTGACTATCGGTATCCTTATCGGGTAAGACATAGAGTGCTTCGAAATGCGTTACCCAAGAGGCATACCCAGGACTGCCAGATTGGACTCCATGGTGAAATAGCAGCGCGCGTAGGACAGTGCCATCAAAGAAAAGTGGACCCACAGGTTGATCACGAGGGTACATAGCCATTGTGACAGCCATCTTTGGATTCGCTCATATATGTCCTTAACAGACGCCAAGGGGAAGTAACATTCCACCTAACACAGGTCCTTACTAGCCAAGGTTGCTTCCGACAGTATTTACACCGTATCGGCCATGCGAGTTCTCCCGAATGTCCGGTTTATCCTGGTTTAAAGGAAACAGCCGAACACGTTCTGTCCGTGAACCCGCGTTGTCGCACAATGCGTGACCGCATGCTTGCCACATGAGGGGAGGACACAACTCCGGACAATCTTGTTCAGAGGACGTGAAGGGATGAGCTTGGCTGGAATGCCGTTTCAACGGCTATCACTCACGTCGTCTTGGAGCTATAGAGGAGGTGGCACGTGGATTCGGAGAATGGCTAGTTCAGACGCTATACAAGAGGTGGTCCAAGGGTTCGGAGTCGGTCACGTAGGGCACTGGTTACCTGTGGTCGAAATCAGCCTTTACAGCGATTAAGTGGCCGCGAGGGGAACATCCTGGTAGCGTTGCTTTCGTGGCGTCGGTCTACTGGGTTGCATCCCAGCCCGCGGTTGAAAAGGGGTCCTCGGCAAGATCGAGACAGGTGGAGGCCCCATGTCGTCCTCGTGTGTGCTGACTGATAGGGCCTTACTTTCGGGTAGGTCAAATCGCTGTACACGCGGTTATTAATACTTGCTGTGGATTTGGAAGCAGGCGTGATGTTGACCCTGCCGGCCTTCCGAGGACAAAGGAGTGGTAAGGACCACTCGGGAAACTGGCTAAGTGGCATCATGCTACCTTGGTCGACTCCTCAAAGCGAGTTATCGATGTTCGTTGTTGCAGGTTACGCAGCTAACCTTGAGGGTGCGATGCATACTAGCCCCTCTCTGAAGCAAGCCTTCTAGGTGGTTCCGGAGAGACGAAGGGTTTGGCGACAATGGAAATGTTGTTCAGTGGGTCGAGGAAAAAGTACCAAATACCTTTTTGTGTAGAAGACGGGCCTTAACCTCACAATACCTGAAGCTGCTGTCCGGGTGTCTGTTGAGCAGTTTCTTTTTGGTTTAGAAGAAAAAACGAAGACCATGGTCCACAGTTGAGCTAAGAGTCCTTTATTGGTACTTGTACGTCGAACGACTACTCCTAACATAGAGAACGGATGCACAGGCACTATACCCAGCTATACTATATTGGCCCTACCTTATCAAGTTCCCCCTTTTTCGTTGTCAGCCTTCGTTCAAAGCTCTCACCTGTGTAAGTCACCCGATCTTCCCTTCGCTTAGGTAGCTTGCAGTTTGCAAACGGTATCTCGAGGATTTAAGGATAAGGTTTGCTAGGAAGAGGTTAACAACCTTAAACTTCAATATCACCACAATGTAAAACCATGACCCATATGGATTGAGAATCCGTGCTTCTGATACTGTCAAATTTTCCCACTCTCCAACCATCCGGTTGGGTATTCCGTTTAATTAAACTGTTGACCATTTATCTTCCAATTTCAGTCGAGTTCATGTTTCAAAAAGAAGGTTCCCTCTTTCCACGGCACTACACCCAGTCCACTCTTCTGCAGGGCGGCCACGGGACGACCGAAGGTTTTCTTTCGGGAGGGCAGCATCCAACATCCCACAGAGAATGGTGTTTTGATGTTGATTTTATTTTCGCTATCCGATTTCCTGTTTTCGATTCGCCGCGCCGCCAATCTGAACAGAAGAACATCGATCCACAAAACATGATGAGAGTGCTAAAAATTGGTGCCACATAGGCGCGCTTAGGCGAGCCTAGGCGTATCTTCGGCGATCACGGTTGATTTTAGGAGAATTAAATGAGTTCTAAAACAGGAGAAACCGACGGTTTCCCCGGTGGCATGTGTTTCCATTCTCGGTAAGGTGCCGAGCTGAGTATTGTTTATGATTCAATTTTATGAGTCGTAAGGGTTTAACAGTTTCGACTGAACACAGTGCTGACAATTTGAATAAATGAATAAACTCGTTCGATTCTGGTAAATTGAACTAGATTCGTTGTTCGATGACCCCTTCTGATATCCGTACCGAGTGACGGTACTGACCGCTAGACCAGACGTCACTCGTCTGCAGCACTATTTGGCGCCACGTCAACTTCAGACCGAAGCTTCAATACCGACCGAAGTTCGGACCACATTCGTCATCACCATCATCATCGTTGTCGTGCCGCGGTAAGGCTGGAAGGCTTCTGCACTTAAAATCCATTAATCTCGCCGGATCTAATTAAATTTGTCCGCCTACCTAATGGCTAATGGATTTGACGAGGCTGCTAGTCGAAGTGGTATCGGCCGTTTTCTCGATACCTACCTCAAAGGGTCCAATTCAATTTGCGAAACACCAAACACGTCGAACGGATGAGAGCAGTTCGTGAAGTCCTAGCGAAACTGCCACAAGGATATAGAACGATATAACGGAAGTATAGAATTGAGTTTTTTTTTGTGAAATGAACTCTGTAGTTTGCTCTTATTACTCTATGAAACCTGACGATTAATTGCAATCTATCAATTTGATTTTAAAGATTAAATACTTCTGAAGATAGAAGATAGAAGATAGAAGATAGAAGATAGAAGATAGAAGATAGAAGATAGAAGATAGAAGATAGAAGATAGAAGATAGAAGATAGAAGATAGAAGATAGAAGATAGAAGATAGAAGATAGAGATAGAAGATAGAAGATAGAAGATAGAAGATAGAAGATAGAAGATAGAAGATAGAAGATAGAAGATAGAAGATAGAAGATAGAAGATAGAAGATAGAAGATAGAAGATAGAAGATAGAAGATAGAAGATAGAAGATAGAAGATAGAAGATAGAAGATAGAAGATAGAAGATAGAAGATAGAAGATAGAAGATAGAAGATAGAAGATAGAAGATAGAAGATAGAAGATAGAAGATAGAAGATAGAAGATAGAAGATAGAAGATAGAAGATAGAAGATAGAAGATAGAAGATAGAAGATAGAAGATAGAAGATAGAAGATAGAAGATAGAAGATAGAAGATAGAAGATAGAAGATAGAAGATAGAAGATAGAAGATAGAAGATAGAAGATAGAAGATAGAAGATAGAAGATAGAAGATAGAATATAGAAGATAGAAGATAGAATATAGAAGATAGAAGATAGAAGATAGAAGATAGAATATAGAAGATAGAAGATAGAAGATAGAAGATAGAAGATAGAAGATAGAAGATAGAAGATAGAAGATAGAAGATAGAAGATAGAAGATAGAAGATAGAAGATAGAAGATAGAAGATAGAAGATAGAAGATAGAAGATAGAAGATAGAAGATAGAATATAGAAGATAGAAGATAGAAGATAGAAGATAGAAGATAGAAGATAGAAGATAGAAGATAGAAGATAGAAGATAGAAGATAGAATATAGAAGATAGAAGATAGAAGATAGAAGATAGAAGATAGAAGATAGAAGATAGAAGATCGAAGATAGAAGATAGAAGATAGAAGATAGAAGATAGAAGATAGAAGATAGAAGATAGAAGATAGAAGATAGAAGATAGAAGATAGAAGATAGAAGATAGAAGATAGAAGATAGAAGATAGAAGATAGAAGATAGAAGATAGAAGATAGAAGATAGAAGATAGAAGATAGAAGATAGAAGATAGAAGATAGAAGATAGAAGATAGAAGATAGAAGATAGAATATAGAAGATAGAAGATAGAAGATAGAAGATAGAAGATAGAAGATAGAAGATCGAAGATAGAAGATAGAAGATAGAAGATAGAAGATAGAAGATAGAAGATAGAAGATAGAAGATAGAAGATAGAAGATAGAAGATATAGAAGATAGAAGATAGAAGATAGAAGATAGAAGATAGAAGATAGAAGATAGAAGATAGAAGATAGAAGATAGAAGATAGAAGATAGAAGATAGAAGATAGAAGATAGAAGATAGAAGATAGAAGATAGAAGATAGAAGATAGAAGATAGAAGATAGAAGATAGAAGATAGAAGATAGAAGATAGAAGATAGAAGATAGAAGATAGAAGATAGAAGATAGAAGATAGAAGATAGAAGATAGAAGATAGAAGATAGAAGATAGAAGATAGAAGATAGAAGATAGAAGATAGAAGATAGAAGATAGAAGATAGAAGATAGAAGATAGAAGATAGAAGATAGAAGATAGAAGATAGAAGATAGAAGATAGAAGATAGAAGATAGAAGATAGAAGATAGAAGATAGAAGATAGAAGATAGAAGATAGAAGATAGAAGATAGAAGATAGAAGATAGAAGATAGAAGATAGAAGATAGAATATAGAAGATAGAAGATAGAAGATAGAAGATAGAAGATAGAAGATAGAAGATCGAAGATAGAAGATAGAAGATAGAAGATAGAAGATAGAAGATAGAAGATAGAAGATAGAAGATAGAAGATAGAAGATAGAAGATAGAAGATAGAAGATAGAAGATAGAAGATAGAAGATAGAAGATAGAAGATAGAAGATAGAAGATAGAAGATAGAAGATAGAAGATAGAAGATAGAAGATAGAAGATAGAAGATAGAAGATAGAAGATAGAAGATAGAAGATAGAAGATAGAAGATAGAAGATAGAAGATAGAAGATAGAAGATAGAAGATAGAAGATAGAAGATAGAAGATAGAAGATAGAAGATAGAAGATAGAAGATAGAAGATAGAAGATAGAAGATGGAAGATAGAAGATAGAAGATAGAAGATAGAAGATAGAAGATAGAAGATAGAAGATAGAAGATAGAAGATAGAAGATAGAAGATAGAAGATAGAAGATAGAAGATAGAAGATAGAAGATAGAAGATAGAAGATAGAAGATAGAAGATAGAAGATAGAATATAGAAGATAGAAGATAGAAGATAGAAGATAGAAGATAGAAGATAGAAGATAGAAGATAGAAGATAGAAGATAGAAGATAGAAGATAGAAGATAGAAGATAGAAGATAGAAGATAGAAGATAGAAGATAGAAGATAGAAGAAGAAGATAGAAGATAGAAGATAGAAGATAGAAGATAGAAGATAGAAGATAGAAGATAGAAGATAGAAGATAGAAGATAGAAGATAGAAGATAGAAGATAGAAGATAGAAGATAGAAGATAGAAGATAGAAGATAGAAGATAGAAGATAGAAGATAGAAGATAGAAGATAGAAGATAGAAGATAGAAGATAGAAGATAGAAGATAGAAGATAGAAGATAGAAGATAGAAGATAGAAGATAGAAGATAGAAGATAGAAGATAGAAGATAGAAGATAGAAGATAGAAGATAGAAGATAGAAGATAGAAGATAGAAGATAGAAGATAGAAGATAGAGAAGATAGAAGATAGAAGATAGAAGATAGAAGATAGAAGATAGAAGATAGAAGATAGAAGATAGAAGATAGAAGATAGAAGATAGAAGATAGAAGATAGAAGATAGAAGATAGAAGATAGAAGATAGAAGATAGAAGATAGAAGATAGAAGATAGAAGATAGAAGATAGAAGATAGAAGATAGAAGATAGAAGATAGAAGATAGAAGATAGAATATAGAAGATAGAAGATAGAAGATAGAAGATAGAAGATAGAAGATAGAAGATAGAAGATAGAAGATAGAAGATAGAAGATAGAAGATAGAAGATAGAAGATAGAAGATAGAAGATAGAAGATAGAAGATAGAAGATAGAAGATAGAAGATAGAAGATAGAAGATAGAAGATAGAAGATAGAAGATAGAAGATAGAAGATAGAAGATAGAAGATAGAAGATAGAAGATAGAAGATAGAAGATAGAAGATAGAAGATAGAAGATAGAAGATAGAAGATAGAAGATAGAAGATAGAAGATAGAAGATAGAAGATAGAAGATAGAAGATAGAAGATAGAAGATAGAAGATAGAAGATAGAAGATAGAAGATAGAAGATAGAAGATAGAAGATAGAAGATAGAAGATAGAAGATAGAAGATAGAAGATAGAAGATAGAAGATAGAAGATAGAAGATAGAAGATAGAAGATAGAAGATAGAAGATAGAAGATAGAAGATAGAAGATAGAAGATAGAAGATAGAAGATAGAAGATAGAAGATAGAAGATAGAAGATAGAAGATAGAAGATAGAAGATAGAAGATGAAGGTAGATTAAGAAGAAATAAGACAAAAAGAAAAAGAACAGTAGGTAGTGGATTGCAAAAAAAATATTGTAGTTGTGAAATGTTACATCACCGCGAGATCTGCATACAAATAATTTATCTTTTCACAAGTAGGCACACTGCAGTTATCCTTTCTAGTTGACCCAGTGACACGATGGCTTCTCATCCAACATAAATTAATCGTCACGGCCGGTGTCATCTGCGGAATATATTTATGCACCTCACGGTAGCGCACGATGTCCGTTTTGTGCGGTGTCGGCACCAGCTTAGTATGCAATTTATTCACATGGAGAAAGTAAGTTGCGGTACCGACGACGACGACGCAAGCTGACTACATAAGAAGTAGCTAGTCACCACTATACTGACTGGCACAGAGGTCCAGGCTCGGTCTAAATCCCCGGGAAGCGCATTCTCGAAATAAAATGCAAACGTTCGCGTTTCTGGTGGTTCAATTCTTGATGTGACACGGACGTGTGGGTACCGTGGCAAGCATCCACAACATAATCCTGTAATTGCTAGAAATGTGACAGCAGCAAAGTTCACCGCAGTTCAGTTACTCGGTGGAAGTCATCCTTCATATCGCTCGCTACATACGGGTCACCCGAGAATCGTGGCTATGTGCTCTCGTACGTCCAGGGGCGCTGGCGAAGGAAAAAAAGGTATATCTGGAAGGCCAGTGCAGTTCGTAGCTCCAAAACAGGACAACTACTAGGCAGGGGAGATCGGTACCAAATGCACCGTCTAGGGTAACTTAAACTCGACACAGTGGTTCGATCTTACCTTTCCAAAACGCAATTGACCCCACTGTCTCCTACAGAAACCCCTTACTTCACTGAACTAAAAAGCATCGTCGTCGTCGTCGAGTTGTTTGTCGTCATAGCCGTTCGTTGTCACGATTGTTGGCTTTCGCAATGGTAAGCAAAAGTCTACCAGCCAGCACCAGCGAGCGACCGTCGTCGACCGACCGCCGCAAAGCAAAAAGGAAATTAATGCCATTGTGGGAGTATTAAATTTATTTACTATTTCCATTATGTGGTTCAGTCAGTACTCGGTAGGTTCCTATTGCTGTTGTAGGCCCTGGTGCCATTTTATGATGGCCGGATGATGGTGACTTCGAGTATCGCCATTTTCCGCTAGTTGCTTGCGTTGAATGGGGCCCTTTGTTTTTATACAGTTTCAGGAGTGGGTGCTGAATCATGCATTCTTCCGGTACGTTTACTTCCATACTGAAGAAAAATACAGTTGCTTATTTTGCTCGGTGTTGCAGCATGATAGCATGCATGTTTTTGAATGAGTTCCTTGAAAAAAAGCTCTGTATAACATAATAAAAGTAGGTAACCTAGTTGGAATAAAAAATATTGTGTTACCAAATTTGACGAAAATTAATGTTTAAATCAGATAATTTACATCTCATTATGAAGTGGTAGCACCAAAGAATTTTTAACACCTCACAAAAATTAAGCTGTTTGTTTCACTCAAGCAAAATATTCTTTTGCCTGTATTGCGCATGCAAATCGTGAAAATGTATTGTAAGAAAGCATCCGTAATACCGCACAACCATCCCCTGAGGCCCCGTGAGACCACTTGAAGACACCCTGGAGCCAACTGAAACCCTCTAAACCCCATGAGACGACCCTGAGATCTCTTTAAATGCCCCTGCTCCCTGAACTTGCACGAAACTTCCACGGCATCCCCTGAGACCCATTGAAGCATCCAGTGGGCCCCATGAAACCCCTCTGAAACACGCCCCGGGGACCATTAAGCGCTCCTAAGCAACCAAGCAACCTTAGGAACCCCCTAAAACCACCTGAGACGACCATGAGACTCCCTTAAAAGGTAGCATCAAAGAATTTATAACACCTCACGAAAACTAAGCTATTTGTTTCACTTAAGGCGAAATTGGATCCATTTCCTCACTTTTTGGTTTTTGTTTTTTTTATAAAATAACGAAGAAATATTTTCAAAATCGTAAAACATGTAGAGTATAAATCAATCTCCTATTTTTTTCCAGGTTGAAAATGTTTTTCGTTTTTGTGGCTTAGTTGGTTAAAGCGCCGGACTAGCGATACGGAGTCGTGGGTTCGAACCCCACCAAAATAAGTTGTATTTTTTTCACAAATGTATCTCTCCATTTGTCAATTAAACGTAATTTGTCTTCAAATACTAAAAGTGTTTACGTCTTAATTGTCATGCTGTCAACAACAAGCGAGTTTTTTTTTCGAACGTGTTGTACAAAATGAAAGATTAAATGAGAACGTAGGATTTTATCTAATTCTCGTCTATCTAAGCACTCACCAATAACACAGCGCAACATTTTTTTGTCTCAAGAGCAAACTTATGTGTCTCCGAAGGATCTTGGGCCGCTGAATCCGAATCCGGGCTCAGATTTGCTCTAACACGTCACAATTTTGAGCTATACCACAATTTATAGGGCAAAATATGCGATTTTGGGCTTTTTTGACTGCAAGCCATTAAGCTTGGAAATATTTTTTTCTAAGCAATCAAAAGGTTAATTGGTCAATTAACATCTAAATTAACGACTCATGCAAAATATATCGTTTTACCTAATCAAATTTGATAGATTTAAGCATTTTATGTTAGTATGAAAACTTGCATGCAACTTTTGGAGGATGACTTGTATGGGAAATATCGTACCTATCATAAATCGCCTAAAACTATCAAATTCGATTTGGTAAAACGAAATATTTTGCATGAGTCGTTAATTTAGATGTTAATTGACCAATTAACCTTTTGATTGCTTAAAAAAAATATTTCCTTTCTTAATGGCTTGCAGTCAAAAAATCCCAAAATCGCATATTTTGCCCTATAAATTGAGGTATAGCTCAAAATTGTGACGTGTTGGAGCAAATCTGAGCCCGGATTCGGATTCAGCGGCCCAAAATCCTTCGGAGACACATAAGTTTTCTCTTGAGACAGACAAAAAGTTATTTTTTGTTACGCTGTGTAATGATTGAATTTATTCTTGCACCTTGCGCAACGCCTCATTTTTGTATCAATTACTACTTTAGACATTAGCTTCCATATCATGTAAACATGTCATAAACGAACTACAATTTCTTTAAAAATAATAATTGAATAATAAGATTGCCCCTCGAGTTCTGTTTCCGTCTAGTTCTCGTATATTTGTGTACAACCTCAATTTAATTTCCGGTACACCTTCTACGTGACACTATGGTACATAGGAGGGTCAACAATTATGGTGAGACGGTAGTTGTTTATTCGAAAAGTCGATTAAATTCTTCGCAATCCAAACCCAATCATGTGTTCAAAGTACTTTTCAGCAAAAAGCTTTTAAATTGAGAGGAATGTTTCTTTGGAATAATGACCAAAATAATTTACATATTCAATGCTTTGCCCACCATATCATTTTACGCAATCACTGTGCAACGAAGACATCTTCCTCTGTGGTTGTGAAATACGATGTTTCGTTTGCAGAAAATCCACGCACACTTTTGCTAGTATCTTCCCTAAGCGAAGCCAGCTTGTTGTTTGCATTTTACCGAAAAATTGATTGATTTCATAGTTTGAAAAGCTTTTGCTGCATTCTGCAGCAGTGAAATTCAATTTTAAAGGGCCACAGAGCTTGCGTAGGGTGTAAATTGAACATTGATTCAACAAGTAAATCTGGCGAAATGAAAATTGAACGGTGATAAAGAGCAATTCGGTTAGCTTCTGCTTTGATGCGGTTGCCTTCGTCGTATGCAAAACGAGAAATTAAGTGTAATTTTACGATTTCCAGTGCTAATGAGGCTAGTTATCGATAGTATACACCTGATTGCCTTAATCTAATAAGCCATTGGCAAAGCTAAGCCGAAATATCTGTAATGTTGAGCTATGTGATGTGATGGAAATTTACGCATATGACGAAGTTAATTTTTACCCTGGGTATTTTTTTACGCTGTAACTACTTTTTAGTAGATCCCATTCCTGTATAGAGCAATACAATTCATATAAAATATTGCTTATCTCGACACCAACATTTCAAAAGGGCCTAACTGCTTTTGCAATCAATGCTTGTCACAAAGATATGGATCGTATAATAAAAGGTTTATGATCTAGGTATAGCTGACTTGGAGAAAGTTTCAAGTTATTTTCTACAGGCTACCATGTAGAACAGCTCAATAAAACAATCACTTAACAAATAAAAAAAACGTTACTAAAGGAAATGGGAAATTTATCTTTCAAGCTATGCTTTACTATCTCACAAAAAAAATCGTCGCAGCGCATGATTTCAATCCATCGTCGCCACGAAGTCTGAACATCCCCGCGGACCATAAATACACCTCCACCACGTGGCCCCTTTCCCTCCCAGTCCTCCAACAAAACCTCTATAAAAGACAAAAAAAAATCCAAAACCGCCTCTCACGATGCTCCGACAATGATTTGTAGCCGAAATGAATTGGCAATCTCGAGGAAAATAAATCCCATCGACAGCGTAGGAAATCCACCGCCTACCAACAACAGCAAAAACAACGGCATGGATTCGCTGATTTTTGGTTACAAGAGCGAGCGTATGAGATATGGGCCGCGTTTTTGTGATTTCCCTGCCTTCGCATTTGATGAATTGAGCAATACATATCAATGATGTATGTTTCTAGCTTTCGGGACGATTTACTAGGAGATTGCTCTTTGCTTTTTTTTTCTCGTGGTTTGGAGTAGCAGAGCAAAAGCCGACATCATCTTGATAGAGGCGGTCAATTGATTTCGTAAAACATTTTCTTGTAAATATATTGAGGTATAATATAGGCGAAGAAAAAACTGCCTCACCTACATGAAAAGCCAATGTTGTGTACAATAGGAAGTCGGCTTACATTGTAAACTGCTTTGAATAGAGAGCGTGGCTTCCTCGGAATCTTTGGCATTGTTATGCTTTATTGGAATCTACGCAAATGTGCGCTGATGTGCAAGATTGAAAACCCTTTTGTATTACATCCGACATCGTTGTTCAATAACAACGTTACAAATATGTTGTTTTTCATTCGTATTTATTTCTCTATGGGTGGTTGGAGCCACCGCGAAGCTATCTCGCCGATCTTGAGCACTAGAGGTACCTACAGACAGGCAAAAAGAAGTCAATCCAAATAGTTTTCCCTGCTGTTTCACGTCGGGTGCTGTTTATTCTGCCAGCCCAGTAGGTATATCTATCTACTTCTCTGTCTGTTAAGTGTTACATTATGCCCTGACGTTCCTCGTTTTTTTTCCTCCTGACACCGATTTTCCGCGCCCATCGTCCTATTTAACGACGAAGACGGCGGCGGTCGTTGTATGACATGAAGGAAAACGATAAGCTTCACAACTCCCTGGATGCTGTTTTTTCCTCCATTGCTGTTTTCCCGCTGCACAGCACACTGTATATTGCTCGGAAGATAGAAAAACTTTTTCCGTCTCAACTTCAAGTATTACAGTTTTTCTAGGATGTTGTTCTTTTTTGTTCAACGGCAGCCAAACGCAAACATTTGCACCAGTTTTCTAGGTACGAGCTCTCGTTCTCTGACGAGGTTTATATCAAATGCGGATTAGAGTTGGTTCAGGAAAATCCCAGCACTGCAGCAGCATCCCCCCATGGTTCGGTTTGAGAAGCAATAGAAGTGAGGACGACACTTCTCTACTAGAGCCAGAGATAGCCGCAAATATGGCGCCATCCTGGCAATTAGAGTGAATAGCGTCTGGATTCCCCGCAGGGCTAGGGGCTACCAGACTTGTCAAACGGTTTCGGTGCAGTCGTTTTAGCGCAAAATCATTACTCCTAGCACTCTCCTTCTAGAGCAGCCTCGGATCCGGATGGAAGCTCAATTCTTACCCCCAATGGCTATATTCTTTTGGTATTTTTCTGAAATTTTCATCATATTATCCACGTATGTGACATCCCTTTTGGTCCCTGCTGCTACACTAGCGTCATGGTCAACAATGGTCCGACTTTTTTTATTAGCAGTCAATGCTTCTGATGCTTCAGATGTGATCTAACAATTCTCTTTTTATTACAGAGGAAGGAGAAAAACTTGTTCAATTAGAAACAATCCCATGATTGGGAGCGATTAAGTTTACTATCCAGCTTTCATAATAGAGGTAATAAACTATAGAGGGAGAATGTCGGTGGCGTCACCGCCGCAACATCTCTTGCTGGGGAAGATAGGGAGGGATATAAGTGTCAAAGCGAAAAAGTATGCAGTTTGACAGATAGATACCCGGGATGTTTGCGAACGAGAACAAAGGGAACAGCAGCGACATTCGTCCTCTATAGTTTATTAACTCTATTGCTTTCATAGATGGTTACAATCGTTATATAACATGATATGAGCTCCAGGCATGGTATACACTAGCCCAGCAACTCTTATCCGTACCTCCGCGTGACATCAGTCGGGCTGCGGGAAACCTTAGGAAAGATCGGTTAACCAATCCCGGTTAGAACTTTGGTCGTAGGCTGACAGAGAAAGGGGGGGGGGGTAGCTTCTCCTGGAGGAGCGGCTCACAACAGCGTCTAATCCCCATATTAGGGACGGCTCAACGTCCTAGTGCCAGGGAAGAACTTCGGATAGTAAGGGGTTGGTGTCCAGCCCTACGAGCCAGCCGCAAAAAACAAGCGGCTGTCACCTGAATACTACCTCACAGGAAAAAAGTGAGCCCACTGACAGCTTAGAGTTGGTAAACAAATAATCGTTTCAGGACCAACAATTGAAAAAGGCAATATGTATATTTTTCCCATAAAAAAAATCTAATTTTCCAAAATACTAGGGCATTAGCTCGTAATTGGGGTCCTGAAGAAGAGGTAAAAAATGTTACTCGTAAATCACGCCTAAATCAAATGTTTGTCCTGAAACTGATGCTGACTTCAAAAACATGGACGAATCTCAACCGGCTGGTAAAAACCTTTGTAATGTAAAATCAGCAACAGAATAATGCGAACCGAGACCAACGGCAACGACCCCAGTACGTGGAACTGCCGATCTCTCAACTTCATTGGGAGCACCCGCATACTCGTCGATGTACAAAACGCTAATAATACCGGTGGTCCTCTACGGACACGAGACATGAAACATGCTCTAGGAGGACGGACCTGCAAGCAGCGACGCGTGCTAAGGACGATTTTCGGCGGTGTGCAGGAGAACGGTGTGTGGTGGGGAGGGATGAACCACGAGCTCGCTGCACTTTACGGCGAACCCAGCATCTAGAAGGTGGCCATAGCCGGAAGGATACGGTGGGCAGGGCATAATCCTGCAACTTGCTGTTCGCTATTGGACCGGTTGGCAAAATAAGGCGTGGATCGCAGAAAGCACAATGGGCAGACCAGGTGGAGCGCGACCTGGCGAGCAAGGAGAGCGACAGCCACTAACCCAAGTAACACACTTGTCACAGAAGAGTCACGGCAGCGCAGGTTTTTGTTGTGCAGAAGTCACTGTGACTTACTTCTAACAAATAAACACTAACTTGCTAGAAGTAAGTCACAGTAACTTCTGCGCAACAAAAACCTGCGCCGCCGTGACTCTTCTGTGACAAGTGTGTTACTTGGGAACCGAGTGTTGTGGCGCAGGGGAAACTGGGTAGACTTGATCTTTTTATCTTAATTTGCCTGTAACTGTAAGGAAAACAAAATCCGATTTTCGCAGAATGGTTGGTAAACTATAGCAGAGGTTGATAAATACGCGTACTTCCGGATTGATTGTTAAAAAAAGAATGAAAATTTGTAACAAATCAACTACTTAGGTATCTATGGTCGTTGCGTATCTAGGGTCAGTCGCGGGTTCGAACGACTAAACTTCACCTGGTTCTGCTTCGTCTTTAGTTTGGTGGATTCATCAGCCGGTTGGTATGTAGTTACGCCGTTCTCCAGGTTCTCATGTACAAAATGATAGCGGATGCTAACCTTGTTGGTCCGGAGATTGTAGGATCCTTTGCTAGTTATGCTTATTGCTGACTAATTGTCGCAAAGAACTGAAACCGGTCCAACGTTGCTGAATTCTGATCGAAGATTTCTCTGCCACAAGGCTTCTTGAATGCTTCGGGAAAGAGCCATTTACTCCGCCTCGCAAGACGGAAGGTCCACAGTCGGTGGTTTCTTCACGTTCCAGGCTATTGCTGCTCCCAGTAGTGTGAAAACATATCCACTGGTCGATCTGCGGCTATCAGGATCTCCTCCCTTATCATCTTCGCTATATCCTGTCAACTCATCGGTTGGACTCCTACCTACTACACCAACTTCTATGTCGCTGTTCCACTAGACTTCGCCACTAGACTTCGCCACTGCTCTGGTCTTTGCCCCTCCATACAATTTCCATTTTTTATGCATGAAGTGGCGAAGATTACAGCATAATTTTGAGGGATGCGAAGTCTAGTGTTTTTAGCCTATCGGAAAATTCGCTTGACTACTTCCCAATATGACTTTCCTGGGTTCGATGAAAACTGACTCACGGCATTCACTGCAAACGCAATATCGGGTCGAGTTGTCTATGCCACAAAGGATAAACATCCAACTGCTTTCTTGTAAGATACGTTTCTCATCTCCATTTTTTCTTCTTTTTTTTAATCTGTATTAACGAGATTTTTAGCCCTGGGCTAGTTCAACTCGGGACCTACGCTTTACTTCCCTTCCGAAGGAAGAACTCACATTGTGTGAGTTTGTCGGGAGTGGGATTCGATCCCAGGTATTTCTTCTCCTTCAGTTATGGATGCCATCGATTTTTCAAGTCTAACTCCTGAACTCCTGGGCTTGCAATACTGTATGCATTTTCCATTACGAAAGGCCGCATGATCTCCTCAATATACGCCTGCTGGTACAAAGAAAGCTTACCTTTACGTCAATTTCTCTTGATCCTTATACCAAGGCAATGAGTGGCCGGACCAAAGTCCTTCATCTTGAAGTTTATCATCAGGAATTGCGTAAGCTTCTTCTTCATTCGACCGTCCTTCGTAAGAAATCGGCAGATCATTCAGATACACTCGAACCACCATTTAAGTAGAATCCATTTAGGTATAATCTATTTAGGTACCTCCATTTAGGTAACGTTACCTAAATAGAATCTGATTGTATTCAGAGGAGTTGGAGTATTTAAGATTAGGGATAGATTGGTTTACGGGAAAGAAGTAACGAGTGGAGTTATTGGGGAGTTTAGGGCGTGCTCGAGAGGGGGGGGGGGGGGGTTTGGTTCACTAAAAACCTTACCTAGTCCATTTATTTGGGGCTCAATCGCGTATAACGCTTTACGGCGCCGAAGTACTAAAAACCTTCTTAAGCATAAGTTATCGAATCTACTACATGCATAACTTGTGTGCTTGAATGATTGAATGGAAGTCATGCTGGCATAGTCTCATGCAACTTCGTGCTAACAAGTGGTAGGTTCGACGTTTGTCTAAGAAATTCTAAGAGCTCCCTTGAGTATAGGTCATTGCGTAATCAGTCGGGAATGTCTTGAATCCCTTCTGAAACCTCCAGAAACGTTTATGAAACGCTTTAAAGCATCGCTGAAATCTCTCTGAAGCTCACTTGAGAGTAGTGATCCAAAATGTATTTTCAGAAAATTTAAACCCCCTCAAAAGCCCCTGCAATGCCCCTGAGACCTTCCAAAACCCCCGAAAACGCCTGCGTAGCACCTCGCAAAAAATCCTCATACGCTTCCTGAAATGCCTTCGAAATCCCCCTAAAACCGGGTCGGACTCCATGTACTGCACCTGAGACCCTTAGAAACCTTCGAAAACGCGTATGTAACGCCTCTGAAATCCGTCAAAAATAATCTGAAGCTTCCTGAAATGCCCTCAAAATCCCCCTAAAACCCCCTCGGACCCCATGTAACGCACCGGAGACCCTCCGAACCTCCCGAAAAGCCTGCGTAACGCTTCTAACATTCGCATAAAATCCTCTGAAGCTTCCTGAAATGCCTTCAAAATCCCCCTGATCCCCGACGGACCCCATGTAACGCACCTGAGAACCTCAGAAACTCTGAAAAACGCCTATGTAACACCTGCGTAACACCTCTGAAACCCACCAAAAATCATCTGAGCTTCCTGAAATGCCTTCGAAATTACACCCCCCCCCCTCCCAAAACGCCGTCGGACCCTACGTAACGTACCTGAGACCCTCCGAAACTCCCTGAAGACCCCATGCAATGTCTCTGACACATCACGCCTCAGACATCACGATTTCTTCAACGAAAAGCTCCATTAATTGAACCGGAGCGACGTCCTGATCACATTCTGAGCTGGAAAACTTTTCGTCTTCGCTGATCACTATCATGTCGCGGCTGATCTCGAATTTGTTGCTTTCTGGACAGTACACTCGATACCTGTTGGTGTCCTCGCAGTACCCAACAAACGATTCTTCTGTTGTCTTTGGGTCGAACTTCCTACGCTTAACCTTCGGTATGTGAATCATCACACTCGCGCCAAATCCTTTCAGGTGTCTCAAATCAGGTATCTTGCTAGTCCAAATTTCTTCTGGAGTCTTGTTTCCAATGGCTCTTGGTGGAGACCGGTTCACCAAGTATGCTATCGCCTCTGCCCAGAATCCTTTCTGCATGTGCGCATCTTTCAACAAACACCTTGCCTTCTCCATCAATGTCCGTTTCATTCTTTCAGTCGTGCCATTATGCTCCGGAGTGTATGGGCAGGTCTTTTGATGACGAACGCCGTCCTTTTCCAGAGCTATCTGAAGTTCGTCGGAAACTCATTCCTGTCCATTGTCCGTCCTGGTCCTGAGGATTTTATTTTTTTATTTGTTTACCATTCCGCCCTCTCTTGAAATATTTTTTTTTTTCTGTTCGGGTGAGCCACTGCGACCAGTATTTAGATCTTTTGTGGCATTACCCGTATCCTTAGTATTTAGTGCATGTCGTACTACTCCATTGTCATTGAGTGGCAATGAAGCATCGATTTCTGTACAGTTCCTGTTTTGTTATCCCAGAGGTGCAAGAAACAGATTGCGATAAAAAGGTCCCGTTATCATAGAGATTTAAATCCCAGTGAAAGAGCGCCCCTAATCAAACACAATCTAGTTGAATTCTGAGAAAAACAAAACGGTGGTACTGATATTTATCCATGCATCGGAACTCTAGCCCCATCCATGTCTTGCTTCTAGTTTAGTCCCAGGACAACAAAGAAAAACCCGGGACTTTAGGCTAGTTGCAAAACTGTGTCAAATTAGAGAATGTGTTCTACAATAAGAATGCACGTGAGTCCTTGAATTACCAGAACTTAACAGTCCTTGATAGGTTAGTACGCAATTAGATACGTAAAGCATGTTTGTTTTCCTAACATCAAGTGTAGTCTCGGGTGGGCAAAGTCCGATTCATTAACTATCAGCAAGGCAGAATAAATGCAATTTTAGAAACTGTCACCAGTAACAAGGACTTTGTACCATGAATCCTTATTACCAAAACACATTACCCCAACTTGACAAAGCGGATGTCACTAGGGTTCGGTTTGGTAGATCCTGAACCGTAACGCAACACATAAAGGCGATCTACCTACGTTACGGGCTCCGTTAAAGATCGAGCATATTTTAAACCCCCTCAACCATTCATCCATCAGCACGGGTCGCCTGACACCTTGGATTGGGGTTCCCTGTTTAGTGGACTTTTACCCCCGGAACAGGTGGTCCGTAGTGTTATTCTTAGCCAATTGAGACAACCGCTACCGACACTACACAGCTGCTGATCGGGAAAAGAAGTTAACATTGATGATCAACTTCATACGGACCCGAACAGCCGCATTGAAATAATTAGAATGCCTCCAATGCCTCGCTTTTTGCCTTCAGGAAATATACGGTCACTTTCTTGCTAGCGTCATCTACAAACGTAATAAAATATCGACTGCCGCCGAAGGAAGTTACTTCAACTGGTCCGCTCCGCATTTATCGAAATGCACTTACTCCAGAAGGTCCGATGCTCTGAAATTACTTTTCGGCAATGGTTTCCGAGCTTGCTTACCGATCAATCACGCTGAACAGTCGTCTACCTTTCCGCCTTGAAAATTTACACCATCCGTCACGTCCTTGAGTTGCTCAAACCAGCCTCATTTAGGTGTGCCACCCTTTTATGCCAAAACTGGATTCCATATGTCTGGAAAGCTCACTCCGGCTAGTTAATTCGGTACAGGCTGCCTCTTCGCTACCAGAAACGACCAGTTCACCATCCTCGTTCAAAACTTCGCATTTATCCGCCGTGAAGATCATACTATGGCCACGCTTGCAGATCACACTTACGGACAACCGGTTAGCTGCTTTCCGGTATCTTAAGTATACCATGGACAGCAATCGTGCCTTCTGGAATCTGCATTTCAACCGTACCTTTTGCCAGTGCCTTCATGCTTCCATTGTTCGCGGTCCCAACCACTAGCGTGCGCAGGGTTCTTGCTTAGGGGGGGGGGGGGCACTATAATAATGGTGCAATATATGTATGATCATGATGCAAAATAGAATGATGGTGTTACACGCAATATGAATTCCCAAGTAGGGGTGCCAACATCACCAAGTACTTCATATTGGGATTCTAGAGAAGGCTTCGGATGGTAATGATTTCAAGGCAATACGAAACTTAAACATGAAGTCATTATCTCGACTCTTATAAAATTTTATAAACGTATCGAATACAATGGAGAATATCTAGAAAATTATCAATGATAGGAAAAAAAATATTGTCGTTGTGAAAGAATTTTGATCCTAGACAATTAATGATGCTAGGAGAATGTCAGAACTCCTAGATAGAACATTTTGATCGGAATCCTTATTGCAATCTACAGAGATTCCTCCAGGATTTCTCCAAAGATTCGTGCATGAGTTCCTCCAGGAATTCCCTCAAAAAATCTTCCAATAATTCCTTCAGAAATTCCTCCAGGAAGTCTCATATATTTCTCCAGAAATTTCTCAAATAATTCCTCCAGGAATTCCTCCAGTAAATACTCCAGGAATTCTTCCCAAATTACCCCCAGAAATTCCGCCTGAAATTTCTTCTAGGAAAAATCCACTAGAAATGTCTGCCACCAATATTTCCTCCAGGGATTCCTCTAGGAGTTGCCCCACGGAATCCCCCAGAAAATCCTAAAGGAATTTCTGAAGAATATCTTCCTGGAATTCCTTGAGAAATTCCTACAGGAGTTCCTTCAGAAAATTATCCAGGAAATTCTCAACGAATTTCTTCAGGAATTCCTTCAGGGATTCATCCATGAATCATTTCAAAAAATCCTTCTTAAATTCCTCAACAAATTCCTCCAGAAATTTCTCGAAAAATAACGCCAGAAATTCCTACAGGAATTCCTAAAAAGAATCCTCCAAGAATTCCTCATGAAATTCCTCCAGGGATTTCTCCAGAAAATCCTCTAGGAATTTCAGCCAGAATTTATCCAGAGAATCCTAAAAGAATGTCTCCCGGAACTCTTCCAAAAAATTCGCGAGGAATCTCTACAGGAAATCCTCCACAGATTCCTCCAGTAGTTTCTCCAGGATTTTTTCCAGGATTTTTTTCATGAATTCTTTCAGGGATTCAATAATGAATTAAAAGACACGGACAACGTCTTCAGCTTTCGGCTGTACAGACTATTTTAAACTTAACATTAAACAACGGACAACGGAACATGCACCAGTGGAAACGGGGAAGAAACTATTCTCACGAAAAGTTTCAACGCCCGAAGCGGGAATCGAACCCTCACCCCATAGCATGGTGCGATTAGAAGCTTGGTGACCCTAACCGCATGGCTACGAGGCTCCACAATTTCTTCTGAAATTCCTCCAGATATTCCTTTAGAAATTCCTCGAGGGGTTCCTTCAGACATTTCTTTAGAAATTCCTCCAATATGCAACCAGTGATTTCTTTCAGGAATCCCTCCACGGATTCTTGCAGAAAATCCTACAGGAATTTCTTCCAAAACTCTTCCAGGAATACCTCCAAGCAATCCTATAGGAATTTCTTTAGGATTTTTTCCAAAAATTTCTTAAGGAATTTCTCAAGGGATTCATTACTGAATTTCTTCAGAAATTCCTCAGAAACTTCTTCCAGAAATTCCTCCAGGAATTCCTTCAGAAATTCCTCGAGGAGTTCTTTCAGACATTTCTCCAGGAAGCCTCATATATTTCTCCAGAAATTCTTCAAATAAAACCCCCAGGAATTCCTCCAGTAAATACTCCTAAAATTCCTCCAGAGATCCCTCCTGACATTTTTCTAGGAAAACTCCTGAATGTCTGTCTGTCAGAATTCCCCCAATATTTCCTCCACGGATGCCTCCATAACATGCTAAAGGAATTTCTCACGGAATTCTTCCAGGTATTCCTCAAAAAAAATCTCCAAGGATTTTTCCATGGATTCCTTCAGGGAATTCTCAAACAATTTCATCAGAAATTCCTTCATGGATTTCTTCAGAAATTTCTCAAAAAAACCTCCAGAAATTCCACCAGGAATTCTTTCAGAAATTTGTCGAGTAAGAACTCCTGAAATTCCTCCAGCAGTTCCTCCAGGCATTCCTCCAGAAAATCCTCTAGGAATTTCTGCCTGAGTTCTCCAAGAATGTCTTCCGGAACCCTTCCAAGAATTCCTCGAGGAATTCCGCAAGGAAGTTGTCCAGGAAATCCTCCACGGATTCCTTCAGGAATTTCTTCAGGATTTTTTCCAGCAATTTATCCAAGAATTCCTGCAGGAATTCATTCATAAATTTCTTCAGAAATTCCTCAAAAAATTCCACCAGGTATTCGTTCAGAATTTGCCCGAGTAGTTCCTTCAGACATTCCTCCAGAAATTCCTCCGAGATGCCTCCAGAGATTTCTCCCCGAAATTCATCCATGGACTTCACCAGAAAATCCTAAAGTAAATTCACCCGAAACTCTTCCAGGAATTCCGGGAGTTCCTCGAATGATTCCGCGAGAGATTCCACCAGGGAATCCTCCACGGAATCCCCTAGGAATTTCTCCAGGATTTTTTCCTGACATTTCTTAAGTAATTCTTCCAGGAGTGCAATAATTAATATCTTCAGCGATTCCTCCAGCTATTCCTTCAGAAATTCCTCGAGAAGTTCCTTCAGGCATTCCTCCATTAATTTTCCAGGAAGCCTCATATATTTCACCAGAAATTCCTCAAATAATTCCTCTGGTAAATACTCCAATAATTCCTCCAGAGATTCCTCCTGAAATTTTCTTTTAGGAATGACTGTCAGAATTCTCACAATATTTCATCAAGGGATTCCTCCAAGAATTGATCCTCGCATTCCTCCAGATAATCCTAAATGAAACGAAACTCTTCCAGGAATTCCTCCTAGAATTCCTCGAAAAATTCCCCCATGGATTCCCCCAGGAAATTCTCAAGGCATTTCTTCAGGAATTCCTCCGAGGATTTATTCATGAATTTCTTCAGAAATTCCGCAAAAAATCCTCCGCAAAAATTCTGTCAGAAATTTCTTAAGGAAGAGCGCCAGAAATTCTACCAGGTACTCCTCCAAGGATTCCTCTAAAAAATCCTCTGGGAATTTTCACCAGAACTACAGGGATTTCTCCTTGCATTCCTCAAAGAATTCCTCAAGAACTTTTTCTAGGAGTTTCTCAAGGAGTTCCTGCAGGGATTCGTTAAATTTTTTTTTCAGAAATTCTTTAAAAAATCCTGCAGAAAAAAATAGACGAGCTTGGTGGTCTAGTGGCTACCACTTATGGTTCATATGCAGAAGGTCCTGGGTTCAATCCCTGACTCGTCCCTATAAGCGTATGTTCATAGCCATCGCATGAACTAGAAACGGATTGACAAAAAAGCCGTAAGCGCAATAAGCGACTGGAATCATCATTTCCCTCCCCATCCCCACATTGACCTGCAACCTCTGACGTAGCAGGCGCCATTGTCGCCTAAAAATAGATGATCACCAACACTCATACACTGACGATGCCTGCTAACCCCCGGCAGATATCTCATTGGTTCCTTGTGTGAGTGTAGCTGGTCTGGCGATAGCAAATGCGGGCGGTCAACCAATTTCCCAATTTTCCAAAAATAAAAAAAAAAACCTAATTAAAAGGGCAAAAACGGGAGAAGACTAAAACGGGGGAAGACAAAAACGTCCGCACAAACTTCACTGCCCCAGAAATCACCTCACAGTCACATATTTTTTTACATATCCACTATTGGTTTCGACAAAAATAGATTCTACTATAGTTTTGAAGTAAACATTTGTTTGGTTACATTTGGTGGTCCACTTGGTTGGAATGCGTTCTTATAGCGGTTGTTACTGTTAGAAGGTTTTCTTGGAATAGTTGGTTTTATTGGCAGTTTTACAAAACTGGTCATGAAAACTGCTAATGGAGCAGTGTAAAACTTGAAATGCTACTTGGACCAGGTGAGGAGTTAAAATGAGTAACAAACTAGAAGAATGCCGCCAGAAGTTGATTGCTAGCGGCCGGTACTCGGATCAACAGGGAGCGCTACAGGGTGGAAAAGAGCAGATGAAAACACATGACTCCTAATACGCAGTTCATCGACCTCGTCAATTGTTCTCTCCATTCGCATCTACTTCAAGCTAGAACCTACGACAAGTTCTACGGCTTAACGCTTAAATATCCTTGTATCAAATCTCGTTAGCAATATAATTAGTGTGCAGAAAAGAACCTTTTAATAGTAAAGACCGGTCCAGAAAGTATGGACGCATAAATAAAATACTGGCATTTCAAAACTATTGATGACTTGTTCTTTTTGAAAGCTACATCCTGTTGGTCAATCTATTTTCTCAGCATTTGTATAGCGGTTTTTGCGATTCCAACAGTTTGTTTCAAAATACATGAACTTTCAGCGGAACATCATCGAAAAAATGTGCACAAACGATGAACAGAGCTTGAAAGATCACTAAGGAAATGAGCAAAATATGGTGGGAGTAAGTGAGAAAATTGTGCAAGCAGCAATCAGCAAACACGGTGGGGATAACACGTTTAAGCATAGGCAAAAAATGGATTAAAAATAAAGATCCTGCTAACCCTCGTTTGGAAAAACAAATAATGAAGATATTTGAGCACAAGAAAAAAACCTTCTAACTTACACAGAGCGGGTTATGACCAAAAAGTTACCATTTCGAATTCCAATGTTCATCGTGGCAAAGATCGTTTGAATTTTCGATCCTATTGTAAGCAGAAACAGCCAAAACGAAGCCCGAAACTAGAGCCATCGATCAGGCCCAGTCAACTGAATACTAGGTGCGTCCATACTTTCTGGGGCAGTCTTTAGGTACCTACCTAACTGAACGTTACTGGCTGCAGCAGACCGTACCGGTCGTCGCGACGACCCTCAAACGTATCGTTCATGACGGTCTCCAGGCGCAGCAGGAAACAGCAAATTAATTTATAAACAATAAATTAACAGCATGGGGCTTTCGCTTTGTCCATCGATGGAGCCAGGCCTCAGGCCAGCCAGTGCGTCAGCCTCCCGGGGCGGGATGCGGTTTGTGGCCGGCGAGGTATGCTGCAATGGAACGCCGTGCCACGCCAAGTGAAATCCCTTGGGGAATATTTTCGCGCCTTGTTCCACTACGGCTTGGTCAGATAATAAGCTCTGTAAACAGATGAACAAAAAAATCGGACCCTAGAATGAAGTAATTGGATTAAAGATGACGCTATTGAGGCCGCAGGGTACCGTTAAACGAGAGTAAATTGATCTCATTTTATTTTATGTTTGTAGTTATATATCTTCCTTCTTCTCTTATCTCCATGGTTCTACAGTCGATATACATACATTCATTTATTTACGTCACATCACAATTATAATAATACATAATCAACAAAACTACACCACAATACTCTGTTTGCGGCTGCCGTTCTGCATCCTCGGTCACGCCCAATGCTCGTCAGATGACTGACGCTGCACCTGGTCATGGTCAGCCCATCGAGCTCTCTGCACTCCACGCCGTCTTGTGCTAACCGGATCAGTACCGAACGCCAATTTTTCGGTATCGTTGTCCGACATTCTTCCAACATGCCCTGTCAACCGTATCCTTCTGGCTTTGGTCACCTACTGGATACTGGTTATGCTGTAGAGTGCAGCGAGCTCGTAGTTCATCGGTCGACGCCACACACCGTTCTTCGGCACACCGCCCCGAAGATCGTCCTTAGCACGCGTCGTTCGAAAACTTTAAGTCTTTGTATTTCACGACTCACATTGTTGTCAGACATCAGCTCTAGCGTGTGCAGTTTTTTCTTTCTTCTCGCTCATTCTCTTTGATGGACACAAGAAAGAGGAAGATAAAAGAGGGGGCAATTGCCCCCTTTTTTATCTGTATCTTTCTCGTATTTGTTTACGAGAGTGAATGAGAAAAAAAAAGCTGCGCACGCTAGAGGACATCAGTAGACGAATTCCTCCACCACCTCGAAGGTGTCTCCGTCGAACGTGAAGGCTCCGCCTTCAAGCATGTACTTTGTTCTACGCATTCGCCAGCAGTCCCGCCAGCTGCTTCGCGTTTCAGGCGGGTGTACAGTTCTGCCACCATTCCAAATGCTCTAGCGATAATGTCCATGTCCGTCGCAAAGCACACAAATTGACCGGATTTTTTAAAAATCGTACCCCGGCTATTGAGTCCAGCTCATCGCATTACAGCTTCTACAGCGAAATTGAAATGTAGGCATGAAAGTCCTCCCTCAACACAACAGCTCGATATTCTCGTACTCCGCTTATTCCTGGTGACATTTCCTTCCTCCTGAAAGAGGCGGGCTTGCTGTATTTCGCTTCGGTTGGTTTGGTATCGTTCCACGTTCTGACGCGTTTCATGCTGCAACATTACCGTCTGCGCTTCGCTCTTCTCCACCAAAATCCGACGGTGCACTTGGCTGTATCGTTAGAGGCTGCTTTTCTTTTACTGTACTCCAGCCGTTCTCTAAAGGAGCCTCGTCCCCAAACGCTGCCTGTAAAATTTGCGCATATGCAATGGTGACTTCCAGTTGTTTCGGTTGCTCTAGGTTGCCGGTACCATACATTTTTGATGATTGAGCACTGTTTGGCCATTACCAGGAAGTCGTCAGAGTTGGTGCTAGCGCCACGGTCGTCCCCGACATTGATAGCGTCGGAGAATTGCCGTCCAATTATCGATCGGGCTCGAAGAACATCGATATTCGACGCCATTTTGATATCCAAGATGGCAAACCATAATCCAAGATGACGGCCACGGAATGGTATTTTGAGGTATTTTTCCATGCAATATGGGTATCTATCGATCGGGCTTGATAAGTAGAAAGGTAGAAGATAGGGGAGAGGATCAGGGTATATGGTAGGGTAGAGGGTTAGAGTAGAGGAAAGGGTAGAGGGTAGGGTAGAGGGTAGGGTAGACGGTAGGGAAGAGGGAAGGATGGTGAGTAGAGTAGAGGGTAGAGTGAAGAGTTAGGGTAGATGATAGAGCAGACGGTAGAGTGAAGGGTTAGAGTATAGGGTATGGTAGAAGGTATGGTAGGGAAAAAGGTAGGGAAGACGGTAGGGTAGAGAGTAGTGTACAGGGTTTGGGTAGAGGGTAGGATGGAGGGAAAAGGCTAGGGTAAATTGTAGGGTACATACATGTAGGGTAGAGGGTTAGGGTAAACGGTAGGATGTACACCGTGCCCAATAAGTTCTCATACAAAATACAAATTTAGAAATATAATTTTATTTCACATCTGTTATTCATATTTTCAAAATGAACGCCTGTATTGAAGGGCCACATAATACTGATTCAATGAAGCATACGCTTTAAAATAAAGTTATTTTCAATTTGTTTTTAGAAGCCTTACAGTACACATCTGTTTTCTGAAATCCGTTTGCTCCGGCAGGCAAGGAAAATTTTCGAAAAGTTTTTTACTCCACGGTTGCTAAATAGACTCCATATCGTGAAATTTTGAGTTTTTATCCCAAGTATTGTACCAAATATATATACGAAGGCTAAAACAACACAACTTTAGTGATGATATGGTAAGAAATTTGCAAGTAAGCTCAACTTGGGCTGATTTCCTTGAAAATGACCGATATATTGACGATAAACATCATAAAATGCAATTTTTTTTTGATAAAATTCACCACAATAGGGACACAAGCATGTTTTAGGAGTGAAAATAATGTGAATCAACAAGATATTATGCAGCCATGCTTCTTTAACACAACAAATTTAATTAAAACAGGTAAATGGATATTTTTGTTTCATTTACGTTTTATTTTGTACAACATAAAACGGCTTCATACTTCACCAATACAGAGTCTCATATTTTTCTCTCTTCTGGTTATAGTTGCTACTAGCAATGGTGAGGACAGGAACCTAATTTGTTTCAACTTAAAACCTTTACTTGTTAAAATGAGACGAAATATCAATGAAATGGCGTGCATTCCAACTGAAATGGACTTACGACACATAAGGGATCAACAGAGAAGGATAAAGGACAAATAATTCCAAAACATATGCTATATTTGATCAGTGTTAGTTGACCTTTCAATAAATAAATTTGCTTTGAAAATCCTAACTACAGTTGTGAAATGAATTCAATTTGATTTTGTATGAGAACTTATTGGACACGGTGTAGGATACTATAGAGGGTAGGGTGACTGAAGGATAGAGGTTAGGGTAGCGGTTTGGGCAGACCGTATGGTTGAGGGTTAGTATAGAGGGTTCAGATAGAGGGCAGGGAAGATGGTGAAGTAAAGGGTAGAGGTTTAGAGTAGAGAGTTGTGTGAAGAAATGAGATGAGATTAGATGAGATTTTCTAGAGATACCTCCAGGAATTCTTTCCGGTGTCAAGAGGAATGACAATCTTCCCAAAATTTCTCCCGGGATTCCTCCAGATGTTTCTTCCGGAATTCCTGTACACGGAGAAACTGAAAAATTCAAAATTAGGTACTTTTAAACTCAATTTTGAGTTCTTTTTCATCTTCCTTTTTATGCGCTCTTTCTTTTGTTGTCAGAGAGTGAAGAAAGAAACAGCCCAACTTTTGCAGTTCCGTGCGTCAAGCCAACACTGAGTTTCTAGCACAGTAAGGTACCCCGGGGCAAGTGAGAATCGGGGGCAAGTGAGACCTATAGCTAGTATTTTTTTTATTATTTATTTTTAAGACTAACATTCTTCATGGAAAACATAGGTATCACCCCTACGGATACTTTGAATACAAAAAATTTTATCGTTTCAACCATAAAGAGACCATATACGTTATTGTTGTTCATATGTAATTTTCAATTCACTAGGTAAGATTGACGTGCTCTACTACATTCGTCGTTTTAAAATAGATTTGTTGTTCTACAAATACTTTTTTGGTTTCAGGATAGTATTTGGAATTCATGCAAATGATTTCAAGCGAAAAAGCTGTATTTTATTTTTATTTATTTCCTTTAGTTTACTGCTCTCACTTGCCCCAGTGCATTTCGCTATCCGGGGCAAGTGGGACCTATGAGAATAAACAAAGACAATTTTATGGGTTCATCTCGCCTTGCCCAACCTAAGATGAAATTAGCACGAAAGTCAATAAAAATTGATGCGTTAAGTAATGTACTGTTGAATTATACTTTATTCTACTTTATACTCTATTTAGATGATGAAATTCTTGTTAAAAATGGTAAAACCTTGGGTAAAACAAAAAAAATCTAAAGCATGTATTTTTTATGTTTTTTTTTTCTAAATATCTTCCATTTTTTCACTTAACGCTGCATAATGCATTCTTCTGAGCATTCGGGAACCGTCCATAAAAAATAAAATAGGGAAATGGCCTTTTCAAAATTCATGATTTAAAAAAACATTATTTAATGATCGTAAGATTATGTAAGGGAGAAGATATTACTGCAAATCTCGAAACCCAGATTTACTATTGGTGATAATCATTAACTAATATAAGACCAAGTTTCGAAATCTTTTTTCTCTTCACTTTACGGCGCTTTTTGTATAAAAAAATCAATTTATTTTGCATAAGCTGCTAGAGTTGATTCAATTCCCCCCAGCGATTTGTTATGTGTTACGTAATTTATGTATGATACCATAAACCTCTTCTTATTTTAATCTTTAAACATAGTCATTCATATAAGATATTTATGATTTATGTTACCTTATTTGTTGCAACTTATATTAAGCCCTTTGAACAAAAACTCTGAATAGGTCCCACTTGCCCCGTGAAACGCAGTAAATGAAGATCTGCTACACTTTTCATTATATGCATAATATATGGAATGTAAAAGTTTTGAAACAGGTTTAATGCACGTTAATAAGTACAAATATACCAACAACGTCTTTTGGGTCCATTGGAATTATTAAAGAATTTGTGTTCTGAAACTTTTGGCATGACAAAACCAAATTAGCATTTTTTTAGGTCCCACTTGCCCCGGGGTACCTTACTCAAATTTGAGTGAATACAACCTAGTCAAAATTTCGGATGGGTGGAAAAAACTTAAAATTAGGTATTTTTTTTTACATGGAAGCAAGCGGGAACAACCCAACAAAAACATCGATTCCATCAACTCAAAATTGGCTTGACGCACGCAACCCCGAAGTTGGGTAGAAAGAACTCACTTTTGGGTAGTTTCGTCTCTCCGTGTAGGGATTGCTCCTGAGATCCCTTACGGTATTTCTACAGGGATTGTTTTAGAAAATCCTGAAAGGATTCCATCAGGTATTCCATTCGGCATTTCTTCAGGGATTTGTGCTGGAATACCTGCTACGATTCCTTAAGGATTTCATTCCGAAAAAGAATATGAATAAATATTGATTTCTCGCGCTACTTGGGCGGTGGCTTCTATATTCGTCTGTTTTCCACTATAACTCAGTCAATCTTGAACCAATTGACACAATTCTTGGAATGCGGTGAGATAGGTATAGTATCTACCCGTGTACAAAATTTCAAGTCAATCGGTTCAAAATTGACCGAGTTACAGTGGAAAACAGACGAAAATAACAGACGAAGAAAACCACCGCCCAAGTAGCGCGATACCCTATTTCACTCTTATCTGGGTTTTTTTAACTATATATAATATATATATATATATATATATATATATATATATATATATATATATATATATATATATATATATATATATATATATATATATATATATATATATTGCCAGGAACGTAGAAAAACCACATCTTGAAAATTTTACAGAATATAGCTTATAAAATTTCCTTTCAAGGATATTTTGTTTGGGAATTTTTCCGGACTTCGAAAATAGTTTTTCCAACATTTTCAACCGATTTTCCTCAGTAGAAAATTTTGTGGAATTTTTTTTTTATTTTGATTTTTTTTTTGAATTACTGAGAAAATATTTGCTAACGATTTCACAATAAAATTGTCTACGATGCTTCGTTCTTGAGTTATGATTTTTTAAACAAACGGCTCATATAGCACATCTGGACAATTTCCACAAAATTGGTCACAACTCAGGAACGGAAAAAAAACCACATCGTGAAAATCTTACAGAATATAGCTTATAAAATTTCCTTTCTAAAATATTTGTTTTTGGGAATTTTTCCGGACTTCGAAAATAGTTTTTCCGACATTTTCAACCGATTTTCCTCAACAGTGAAAAAATTTGTGGAAAAAAATTTTATTTTGTATTTTTTTTTTGAATTGCTGAGAAATTTGCTTAAGATTTCACAAAAAAATGTGTCTACGATGCTTCGTTCTTGAGTTATGATTTTTCCAAGTAGGTGGTGTCTGTGGAAAATGTTTGTTTTCCACTGGAGTTTTCCGGAAAATTAGGCAACCCTGATTTTTTTTCAATTTAGTATTTGTTCATATATATATGAACCCTACCTATAAAAAAAATCATTAAATTCTGAGAACCTTCGTATTTGTACGATAATAAAAAAAATCACCATCTGTAATCTCAACGGGTGTTGTCCGAATAGCGTGCGAAATTATTTGTTTTTATTTTTCATGGTAGAGCAGAAATTCAGTTTGTTCACACTGATATTATATTGAACAATTTCTCATAGTACCTTCAAGTCACCATTCACCGTGGGTCTAAGAAGATTTGAGGCGAATAAAGGCTGTCTTTTTACACCAATCTTATAAACATTGTTGGTACCGCTGTTAATTGCCTTCATTAAAGGTTAAAATAAAAGTAATAACCACAGAAGTAGAAAAATTTTCACAAGAATAGGTGATATAGTACAATTAGTAGAGGATGGGAAGGTCGCCTGACTCCGTGGTCACCATACACCTTGGTAGTAGGGACCTATTCACCGTGAATCAGAATATGTCTTCTCTTTTGTTTGAAAATGATCAAAATCACCTAGCGAAGATATTTTTCTGCGTTATGTTCATTTTAAGTAATTTTTACAAAAACGAATGTTAAAATTTCCAAATGATTCTACTTACACTCCCGATCAAAAGTTTGGGGTCACCCCCTCAAATACATGTCATTTTTTTAGGCCCATATCTCCACCAATTAGCGTCCGATTTCAAAATCCTAGGTCTCAGTCAAAAGATAATAAGTCAAAGTACCTTTGAAGATGATTTAGATTAATAAAAAAAAAAAAAACATTTGTATGTAAACTTAACCCAAAGTTGCCAAATTTTCTAAATAAAGAATATAAACTAACGGCAGTGTCGCTGAAAATTGGGTCGACTAAATTTTAAGATGAGAGCCGTAATATAACCTATTTTCTATAATCTTTCAACTGCTTTTTGCCGAACTAGGCTAAAAAATCCAGGGAAAATGTTATTAGGTAAATTAACTCTTGATGACATCGACCAAAAGTTTGGGGTCACCCCTCAATATGATGTATCAGCCAAAAGTTTGGGGCCACTTTCGTAAAACATGGAAAAGTGGTTTGTTGATATCTTCGTCATCTATAGTTCAATTTTAAATCTTCTTGACCCGTTTCAAAGATAATTAGTTAAATTTACGCTTGATCCCAAGCTACACACATGGTTACAAAACACCAACGGCAGCGCATGCAAGGGTTGCACATAAGTCACTGTGACTTACTGCGCAACCCTTACATGCACTGCCGTGACTGTATTGTAACCATCTGTGTTGCTTGGGATGTCTTTAACGTAACGTATTCAACGATTTTTATATACACTCCCGATCAAAAGTTTGGGGTCACCCCCTCAAAAACATGTCATTTTTTTAGTGCGCCAATTTGCGTCCGATTTCAAAAACCTAGGTTTCATTCAAAAGATAATAAGTCAAAGAAACTTTGAACATGATTTAAAAGAAACTTTTTCAAAAAAAATTGTATGTAAACTTAACTTAAGTTGCCAAATTTTCTAAAAAATGAATATAAACTTACGGCAGTGTCGCTGGAAATTGGGTCGACCAAATTTTAAGATGAGATTGGTAATATAACCCATTTTCTATTAGCTTTCAACTGCTTTTTACAGAAATTAATTAAAAAATCTAGAAAAAAGTTATTAAATAAATTAACTCTTCATGTCATCGACCAAAAGTTTGGGGTCACCCCTCAAATTGATGTATCGGCCAAAAGTTTGGGGTCACTATCGTAAAACATGGAAAAGTTATTTGATAATATCTTCGTCATCTATAGTTCAATTTTAATTCTTTTTGGCTCATATCAAAGATAATTAACTAAATTTACGTTTGATGTCTTTAACTTAACGTATTTGACGATTTTGAATATAAAAATGTTAGGGTATCGCGCCACTTGGGCGGTGGCTTCTATATTCGTCTGTTTTCCACTATAACTCAGTCAATTTTGAACCAATTGACTTGAAATGTTGTACACGGGTAGATACTATACCTATATCACCACATTCCAAAAGTTGTGTCAATTGGTTCAAATTTGACTGAGTTATAGTGGAAAACAGACGAATATAGAAGCCACCGCCCAAGTGGCACGATTCCCTATGTAAAGTTAACACATTTCACCACATTTCTAAAAATGAGGCAACTTTACGTTAAGTTTTAGTATGTAAATTTCAACAAATATGTGTGGTTCAATGTCTATGCAGTAAGTATCATTCATTATGTTTCAAATAAGCCAAGAAGAATTAAAATTGAATGGAAGATGACAAAGATATCAACAAATCACTTTTCCATGTTTTACGATAGTGACCCCAAACTGTTGGCCGATACATCATTTTGAGGGGTGACCCCAAACTTTTGGGTCGATGACTTCAAGGATTAATTTACTTAATAACTTTTTTTTCTAGATTTTTAAGCTAAGTTCTGTAAAAAGCAGTTGAAAGCTAATAGAAAATGGGTTATATTACCGCTCTCATCTTAAAATTTGGTCGACCCAATTTCCAGCGACACTGCCGTAAGTTTATATTCATTTTTTAGAAAATTTGGCAACTTTGAGTTAAGTTTACATACAAAATTTTTTGAAAAAGTTTATTTTTAATCATGTTCAAAGTTTCTTTGACTTATTATCTTTAGAATAAGACCTAGGGTTTTGAAATCGGACGCAAATTGGCGTAGATATGGGCCTAAAAAATGACATATTTTTGAGGGGGTGACCCAAAATTTTTGATCGGGAGTGTATAAAAATGATATGTAAAGTTAACTCATTTCACCACATTTCAAAAAATGAGGCTATTTTACGTTAAGTTGTAGTATGTGAATTTTAACAAATATGTGTGGTTCAATGTCTATGCAGTAAGTACCATCCATTATGTTTCAAATAAGCCAAGAATAATTAAAATTGATCGAAAGACGACGAAGATATCAACAAATCACTTTTCTATGTTTTACGATAATAATTTCTTGAGGTGACTATTGCATGACCTTTATAAGTACTAGTTTCTATGAAAAACTGATCAATTTGCCGTCGATGTACGGTACTTACTCATGAAATCCCAAAAGCCATGATTTAGCAACGTTTTTTTTTCTCCACCTAATTCGCAATGGATTTCCATTTTTCACACTCCGCACGTGGTGGTTCCTCTAATTAATTGAATAGTAGCGTAGCAGCGAAACAATACAACACGGAAGAGTATAGAGTGGAAGTGGAGGGCGAGCACCAAAAAGGACGATGACGGTCCTTACCGGTCGGGCCGTCGTCGGCGGAAGTGCTTTCGCCACAGAGCATTTTCGTTGATGATGGTCGTTGTCGGTTCGCGCCGACGGGCGGAGTTCGGGGTGGCAAGCTTTGGCGCGCTCGATGCAGGAAAGAGCTTACCAAGGCAAGTTGAAAATGAAGGCGACCAGCGGCAAAAACCGGGAAGCACTTATTCTGGTGCAGTTTCAATGACCGTTGGTGGAAGAGAACTTTTTTTCGTGTTTTTTTTTTTGTTTTATTTGAATGCTAGCCGCTTTCTCAACGTCTACGTTTCCGATGTTTAATTCAATGTTCCGGTGTGCCGTAGGTAGTGGCGTGTAGAAAAATGGAGAACTGGTTTTCTAAAATATTCAGGTACTCAAGCTAGCCGCAAAAAAGCTGTGGGAATTTTTGCTATGTTTTAGCACTTTTGAACAATGGAGCACTTCCTGGCAGACCGGTATGATTTTGCGGCGAAGGGCAAACATACAACTTTTTTTTTTTTTGTTTTTATCGAATGACTTATAATGTAGGGTTACTTAAACTTGGTTAACATGATTCATTTTAGATGAACAATTGTAGAATTGTAGTAAGTAGTGATGTAACCCCCATTTCTTAGCTAGTTTTTTACAAATTTCATGATTTTGATTAAAAAGCTTTTTGCATTGAATCAGTGAAAATGCGCAATGAATCAATTGAAAGGAATTAGTTAAGGATATCGGTTTAATTTTCAGAATGGAATATTTGGTTGGAAAAACATAAGTCATATTTATTACAATTAATGTGATGGTATCCATAAATGAGGATTTATAAACCACCTCGAAAAAAATCCAAGTAACTCCCACAAATTGAGAAAAATGTCACCCACTACCGTGTTCACCACCACCACCACCGCCAGCAAAATCAACTTAATCACATTTAGTGCCAGGAAGGCAACGAAATCCATCCGCACCCAAACCGTAAGCATTCCACCACTTACTTGGGGAAGCGAAACAAGTATCCTGCAGCGGGTTCAGCAAGCTTGCACATTCTGGAGAACCTCGGCATAGTTCATTTCATTAATTTATATTTTTCCTCTGACCTACTGCTACTGCTGCTACAGGAAACGTCCCTCCCGGCCTCCCTTGACCACCATCATCGACGACGCGACGACGACGCAGTTATACTTGTAGCTATACTGGGATTAACCTAAAGGATCATCATCTCTCCTTTTTATTCTCCACAAGTTTCCAAGCCGGACTTAAGCGGAAGTAGCTGAGAACAGATATAGGCAAAAAAAAAAAACAATAATAAATCCACCTAGCGACCATGTCAATGACCAGGATACCAACTTGGCAGTTGTTTTATGAAGCTAATGGCACCATGTCATATGGAATCGTGTGATTTGGGTATTTGAGAAAAAAATGTGACCGGAGAGATTTCAGGAGGATTGAAAGTGGATTTAGGGGGCTTTCAAGGAGGTTTCAGGGATTTTCAGGAAAGTTTTGACCATTCAACACGCGCGCTGTTGTTAAAAGTATTAAACTCATTGAAGCTCCATGCAACGCTACTGAAACCCCTTGAAAGCTCTTGGATCGCTCCTGAATTCCCCAGAGATCCGTTGGAACACTCCTGAAATCCTTTGAAATCCTCTGGAAGGTTCATGGAACCCCCTGGAGCACTCCTGGAACGATTATGAAATTCACTGAAGACCCAAGGAACACCCCTGAAACTAGCGGAGATCTCCTTGAACCGCCCTGCAACTCCCATGGGGCGCATGAAACCGTCTGAAGCCCCATCGAACGCCTCTGAAACCCTATGGAATGACTTTGGGACTCTCTGAAATTCCCTAAAATCCCATGATATGCCCTTAGGGTCCCCTAAAACCCCTTGGAATGCCCATGAACCCCAGGATCACCCCTGAAAACCCCTGATGCCCTATGAAACACTCCTGGAACGTCCCTGGGATCCTTAGTAACTCAATGAAACCACCCAAACACCCTTAATAACCCATTCAAATCCCAGGAGCGGTCCTGAAACTCCCTGGAAGACCTCTGAATTTCCATGAAATACTCCTGGAACAACCCTGGAACGCGCCTGACCCATTGAAAACCCCTGTAACGCTCCTGAAGCCCTCTGGAATAACCCTTAAATACCCCTAGAGCACTCCTGAAACACTTTTGCAATTCACAACCCAGGGGATAGACAATATGATCAGGACAGGCAAAATTGTCACTTTAGAAGAATTTGTCAAATAGCAAATAGCTGTAACTTTCTGAAAAGTGCACCAAACAATCTCAAATTTTCACTGTAAATTTTTCCCCTAACTAAGTATCAATGAATAAAATTTGGATTAGATCGAAACATTATACATGAAGTTAGAAAGATTTATGAAATGGAAAAAAGCCGGAGCAACTCTCATTATCTTCTTTTGTCAGAGTGCTCAAGGGGAAGGGGACGATAAATAATAAATAACTTTGATGAAAAAGTACTCGAATTATTAGGCAAAATCGTTAAACTCATCGAATTTGTTGAGAAATTTTCTGGGCGCCCCAAATTTCACCTTAAAATTTTAAAATTTCTTGAATAATTTGTTTGTGTACCTCGCCAAAATGTTAAATTTCGACCAAAATTTTCTGAATGGGGAGGGTGATATAAGAGAAAATCGAATGGTGTCAGCGTAATAATTTGATAGTTATTTATATCTTTGGATTCAATTATCCGAACGCAATAAAATTTGGAGCGTTTAAGCTTTTCGTGACTTTCTTGCAGAACTGGTCTAGTCACACAATTTTTCCATACGCTATATTTTCAGCTTCTGAATTGTAGTGATTCAGGTGATTTAATATTGATATGTCGATATGTATTACATTTTCAACAATGCGACTCATTATCATAATGGAGGTTGCAGAGTCCGAATATTATAATAATTTAAATTTCGGTCACCATTACGCCCCAATACTCCAATATTCACGGTTGAAAATCCTTGAACTCCATGAAACCTCTTTCATCCTGATTTTTGATCCGCCATTTCGGATTTTCTCCCTTCGAGGCATTTAAAGCGTTTCATGGTTTTAGGTGATGTCAGGATTATATCCGCTGGAAAGCCCTTGACACTCCATAAAACCCCCGAAAATACCTCAGAAACGCCCTTGAAAAATCCTGTAACGCACCTGAAGCTAACTAAAACTTCATGAAACACCCCTTCCCAGAATCATGTTTTTGTCAAATAGACAAGAAGAGGTTCTTACTTACATCGTTAAACCAAAACCAAAGGTATTAGGTTTCATAGCGGTACTTGAAACATTTACAAGATTAATTGGCCATCAAAATGTTACTTGGGCTGGGACCCATTAAACCCCTGAAACTCCCTGGAGCACTCCTGAAACGTCCCTGAAACCCGTTGATACCCCCTTTAGAGTATTCTTTAAGCCCCTGGAAACCCCCAGGAATGTGCTGGAAAGGCCTGAAACTCCCTTCAACCCCTGAAACCACGTGGAACACCCTGGAGTTCCCCTGATATCCTTAAAATATTTTTCGTCAGAATATTGTCCTAACTCTGAAGAATTTTGTAAATTCGTTGGTCAAATCCCGACCCTATTAATGACATACAAGAAATATTCCTTGTTTTTTATTTATATTCTTTATTATAACACAAAAACTAAATTAAAAAATGTTTGACAGTTCTCAGGTAGGCATTTTCAAGGCTAGGTTGATTGGTGTAATGAAAGATAGATTTGTTACATTTTAGAGCGGAAATACGATAAATATTTATAATATTGAGAGAACATCAAAAAGTGTTGCAGTTAGCGATGCCCGCTTTGGAAAGGTTGTGCTCGAAAAGGCCGGCTCGTCCCGGGATGAAGGGAGCAGGAGACTGCAACCTTGTATTGGCCCTCAACCAGGACAAGTTAGGGTGGACCAGAAAGAGTTCGCCTATAGGAAGTGAAAGTCAAGTAAAGCAGTTGCAGGTAAGTGAGATAGTAACCCTTACCTCATGCTTCAAGTACTCGCAGGCACGGTTACAAAAATTCCGAAGCTCCCAACGAACGTGAGTTTTTGTTTTTGTCTTTTCACCACACCGCTTCTGACGTTGAAGCCTCTGTCCTTTACGGAGGCAATTGAAAAGAGAATAAAAATTCTCTCGTCGCTCACACTGGGGAGACGGCGAGGTTCAAAAGCATCATTTTTCCTGTGACCGGCACTCAAACGACAAAAATTCACTACGCTTGCTTATGGGCGAGTCGCATTCATGCGGCTGGTGTTGACATGAAGCATCCATCAGCGCAGAGCGTGTGTTGATGAGGTGCAGTCATTACCTCCACAAAATAGTTGAATTTTTCTGCGTTCACTTTCAAGTATCTCACAGCGGAGCTGAAAATGAATGTCAAAAGCATTCAGTTCAGCAGAAATTCATTCAATTGAATGAGATTTTTTCAACCCTGCTCGCAGGTCCTTAAGGCGAAGAGGAGCAATGCCAAGCTTACGGATCTGGGAGCCAACATATACAGTATCAGATGTGCTCAATAATGTGGTGAAATGATCCTGGAGCTAAGAAAGAAAACCGAGCAATCCTTGAGCTTAGGAAAAATAACCGTGTATACGGGGGGAGCAACACTAGTTTTGCTAAGCCGAAAACCCCCAAAAAAGCCGAAAAAAGTCGAAAAAACTCGTTAAAATCCGCCAAATTTTTGCGGGTTTTAGCGACTTTCTTGGGCTTTTTCCTAGGGCTTTTTTCAGCTTTTTTGAGGTTTTTTGGTTTGGAAAACTAGTGTCGCTCCCCCTTCGTGTATACATGCTTGACGGAATAAGTCCGAGGCTGAAGCAACCCTCCAGTGTGAAAACATGGACGAGGTCACGGAAGCGAAGGAGCTCGTCAAGACATTGCGACAACAGTTCGAAGTGCTGCTGCCCACCGTGGCTGTCAGGCTGCGGAATGGCCTATTAGGCGCACACACGCGGCCTTGATGAACCCCTTCGCAATTAGTGGGTTAGTGGGACCCCCTTTGAGGAGATCGGAGATGGTAGGAGACAGCTGCACACGTAGCGCCAGCGTTGGCAACCCTATTTACTTCCCGGATTGTTTCTCGGGTGAGATACTGGACGGAGCGTGTTTGATGAGGGTCATCAAAAAGAATCGAGATGAGATCTTTGCTATGGAGGCGGCAGCGGCAGAACTTGCGAAGACAACGGTTCGCAAGTCTACCCAGACGCAGGCCTTCGCTTTCGCAGGTAGCCCAAATGTTTGGCAGGTAGCTTCATTGTTAGGCCCTTAGCAAGCACAAGTTAGGGCGCATCAGGAGGAGGACCCCCTCCCCCTTGGACCATAGTTAAGTGGAGAGGAACAAAAAGAAAGCACTGGATGTGCAGCAGAATAGGGACAGCAAACCCAGGAGACGTAGGAGAAAGGTGCCAAAGGATGACGCGCTCGCCATCAAGACCGGGGACAGTCTTAATACTCGGATGACTTGAAGGTGATGAGGAGCGACGCCAAGCTCGTGGATCTATGAGCCGACGTGCGCAGTATTAGACATTGGTACTCGTATGGTTGAAATTAACCTGAATCTCAAGCGCGACAAGGAACGCCAGTCTGGTGGAAGAAATCCTTGGAAGATGAAAACCTAGTCGAGATCACTGATGCACAAGAGTTCGGCACGGCATTGCAGCAACAGTGCAACGTGCAGGTGGTCACTGCAGCCGTTCGGCTACGGAAAGGCCCGCCACTCCGAGATGAACTAGCCAAGGGTTAAAAATCTCGTTAATACAGACAAAAAAAAAGGAAAGGCCCGCCAGGGCCACTCTTAGTCTTGGTACAGCGACCTGTGGTGGATGAAAATAAGTCCGTTAAACTAGGGAAGGTCAAAGTGGGGACTCCAGTTAGCATAGTGGTTAAGTCTATGGATAGCTAATCCGGAGATGGCGGGCTCGATTCCCGACGACAAGACGCACCTCGCCATGATATACACGATGAAGAGGAAGTCAGAAGTCTTCGAGAAGTTCCAAGAGTACGAAGCGCTCGTGTCCGCACAGTTTGGGATGAAGATTTCGAAGCTCACCGTGGACCAAGGTCGGGAGTATGGCTCGACCGCGCAGAAGGGCTTCTACAAGCGGAAGGGCTCCAGGTCGAACCAACAGTCGCTTACACACCGCAACAGAATGGTGTGGCTGAGCGATTCAACCGGACGCTGATGGAAAAAGTAAGGACCATGTTAATCGATTCAAAGATACCCAAATCGTTGTGGTGTGAAGCAGCGGTAACAGCGGTGTACCTCATCAACCGCAGCCCATCGACGGCATTGTCGGGAGTGTGAGATATAAGATGTACTGAATAAAGCTGTGATTAAGAGAATGATCACAGCAGGCGATATAGCGCATTTGAATGTGATGCGAACTGTCAAGCAGACAATGTTAGCATCCCTGCTTGCGTAGCAACAACTCCAGGCGTCACCACCCAACCGCGTTCACTCTTGCCACTTGCGAACCAACGTCAGCCTGGGTAAGTTGTGTGTGCTGCACGTGAGGGGTTATTCCTTCTCAGAGAAATCCTAAACTTCACATTGGCGAATTCCTGCTAGTTTTTCGTTCAATTGCGAAAAAAAAATCGAACCATTTATTTATTATTTAAGAGAATGATCACAGCAGGAGCGCATTTGAACAGTCCTGTTCAACGACGCAGGTTGAACTTGCTTGAAGTTGCTGCATCCTGCTCTTACTTATTTGTCAACAAACGGGTAAGAGCAGGATGCAGCAACTTCGATCAAGTTCAACCTACGTCGTTGAACAGGACTAATGTGATGCGAACTGTCAAGCAGACAACGTTAGCATCCCTGCTTGCGTAGCAACAACTCCAGGCGTCACCCAACCGCGTTCACTCTTGTCACTTGCGAACCAACGTCAGCCTGGGTAAGTTGTGTGTGCTGCATGTGAGAGGTGATTCCTTCCCAGAGAAATCCTTAACTTCACAGGGAGACGCCACTCCGGCGGAATGTTGGATCGAATCCAAACCGGATTTGTCGATGCTGCGCGTTTTTGGATGCAAGGCCTACGCGTGGGTACCAGCCAGTGTTTGGACGAAAAAGTGTTCAGTGAACCACTCGGCTGTTTTTCTTCCCTTCAGTTGGTTCTGTTTCATTTACCAAGCGGTGTATGTTCTCTCGTCGAGTCGCATGGTTCACGAAGGAACACAAAGAAGATACTCCGATATAAACAAGCTGCGCCGATGAGCGGGAATCGCTAAGTGTAACACTTACCGATGATCGCTCATCGTTGGCTTGGGGCAACTGTGAATAATCGTTATTTTCATCAGTATTTAATGCGTTTTCGCTTTAAAAACGTGAACTTCTATTTAATTTGACTGTATTCATGACGTTGCAGGTTGTGTAGTCACAATAAAAAAATAATTATGGCAATAAAATATTCTAACCGAATGCATCGCTTTCATTAGCGTCATCGAGCATCTTCTCTCTTGATTGCGCTCTCGTATCGAACCGGACAAGAGAATGAACAGCATTTCGAGGAGCGTTCCCGAGCATGTCGGTTCACGAAATGTTACAATCGCAAATGTATCACTTGCTGAGCATGGACCATTCAGTGGTTCGCGATAAAAATCAACACACTGGTACCAGCTCAACTCCGCAAGAAATTGGATGCCAAGAGTGAAGAAGTCGTCATGATCGGTTACGCTCCCAACGGATTCCGCATATGGAACCGAAGAACCAGAAAGGTGGTAATTGCTCGTGACGTTCGTTTTGATGAAACCTGTTTCCCGTACGCCTCTGAAAAGAAAGATGAGAAACCGTTAGTAGTGCTACCATCGAACGAGCAAGAGGGGGAAATTGAACCTGTGGAAGAGACTGTAGCGGATGTAGAAACACCGCGGAAGCCGGCGGTCTTCGAGGAGGCTAGCGATGACGAAACGGGCAACGACTCCAACGAACCGGAAGAATACGATTCAGCTGGACCAGGGTTGAAAAAATCTCATTCAATTGAATGAATTTCTGCTGAACTGAATGCTTTTAACATTCATTTTCAGCTCCGCTGTGAGATACTTGAAAGTGAACGTAGAAAAATTCAACTACTTTGTGGAGGTAATGATTGCACCATCATAAACACACGATCTGCGCTGATGGATGCTTCATGTCAACACCAGCCGCATGAATGCGACTCTCCCATAAGCAACCGTGGTGAATTTTTGTCGTTTGAGTGCCGGTCACAGGAGAAATGTTACTTTTGAACCTCGCCGTCTCCCCAGTGTGAGCGAAGAGAGAATTTTTATTCTCTTTTCAATTGCCTCCGTGAAGGACAGGGGCTTCAACGTCAGAAGCGGTGTGGTGAAAAGACAAAAACAAAAACTCAAGTTCGTTGGGAGCTTCGGAATTTTTGCAACCGTGAGCTGGACCTTCTACCCCCGCGCTTCCTTCGCAAACAGAGAGACGCGATGCCCAGGGTGAGTCATCAAGGCGAAGCCAACAGGAGCGCAAGTTACCGGGTAAGTTGCTAGATTTTTTTTACTTTTTTTTTACCGCATTTTCTTCCCAACTAGATGTTCCTGAAACCTACCAGGAGGCCTTGGATCGTGACGATCGAGAGGACTGGATACAAGCCATTCAGGACGAGCTCCACTCAATGGAGGAAAACCAGGTGTGGCATTTAGTACCATGTCCCACCAACGAGAAGCCGCTGAACACCAAGTGGGTCTTTCGTAACAAGGAGGACGAAAACGGACGAGATCTGCGATACAAGGCCCGACTCGTCACGAAAGTATTCCAGCAGAAACCGAGACTGGACTACGAGGAAACATATGCTCCGGTAGCCAAGCAAGCGACGATCAGGATCATCCTTGCGGTAGGCGTCCACGAGGGCTTCTTCTTCCACAGACGGACGTGAAGACTGCCTTCCTTCATGGTGAATTGAAGAAAACCATCTACATCAGTACTCCAGATGGCGTCGCAGCATCACCGGGGATGGCGTGCAGGCTTCGAAAGTCGCTGTACGGTCTCAAGCAATCGCCGCGGTGTTGGAATCAAAAGTTCACCAGCCAGATCGAGAAGCTGGGCTTTGTTCGATCGAAGAGGGCTACTGCCTATACGTGAGGTACCAGGACGGGGACGAAGTGTACATCATATTGTACGTAGATGATCTTCTCATTGCGGGAAGAAACCTGAGCACCATCAAGATGTTGAAGAATAAGTTGGCCTCGGTGTTTGCCATGACCGATTGCGGTGAGTTGCGGCATTTCCTCGGAATGCGGATCGACTACAACCGTAGTGGAGGCACCCCAAGACTCTCTGGGCCAAGAGGCACCCTGAAACTATCGCAGGAATCGAATATCGAAAAGGTTCTACAATGTTTTGGAATGACCGAGTGCAATCCGACTCGAACTCCGATGGAGAAAAGACTCCAATTGCTTCGTGGTGGATCTACTGCCGGTGAGCCATACCGGGAGCTGCTTGGTAGCTTGATGTACGTCATGCTCTGTGTCAGGCCGGACGTGTGTTATTCCGTTGGATATCTCGGGCGGTTCTAGCAAGATTCTTCAACCGTGCACTGGAACGCTCTGAAGCGAGTCGTACGCTATCTAAGCGGTACAAAGTTGTGTGGCCTGCATTACCGGAGGAACACCAAAGCAGAAGCACTCGTCGGTTATGCCGACGCTGATTGGGCGGCCGACCTTCAGGACCGAAAGTCGGTAAGCGGATACGTCTTCAAGGTGTATGGATGTACCGTGTCGTGGAGCAGCAAGAAGCAATCCACCGCGTCGTTGTTGTCAAGCGAAGCCGAGTACGTTGCGCTTAGTGCAGCGGCAACTAAAGCCATATGTTATTATTATTATTATTTATTTTTTAACTGAAAATTTTGAAAGAATTGAAGCCATATGGATCAGCGGCATTTTAGAGCACCTGCACATTGTTGCCAATCCGGTGACGATTTTCGAGGACAATCGTGGCTGTGTCTGTATGGCCAAGAACCTGGAAAGCAAGAGGACCAAACACATCGATGTGAAGCACCACTTCATCCGGGATCTGGTACGAGAGATATGCTGAACGTTGAATAAATCGGTACTCGTGATCAACTGGCTGATCTCTTCACGAAATCCGTTTAAGTCAGCCGGTTCCAACAGTTGACGATCAACCTAGGAATGTCGGATTGAGAGGGGGTGTGAAAAACTAAGTAGTCTGGGAGTTCATGACTTCCTGAATATCAATGCGCATGCCTCGTGGTCATCATCATCATCATCGGAATGGTAACCACGGCAACCACATAAACAACTGGTGGGATATAAATTTGTGGCTTTCACCCAGGCCGGTTCAGTTCAAAACCAACCGTCAAATACTTTGTAATTTCTCCGTATTAAACCAAGTTAGTTCGGGACACGTATTTCTCTGCTACTTACAAGAGATTTGTTCCGAAAAATCAGCGAACAACAAGCACCCAACGAGAGGCCCAATGTACCCGGCCTTCAGAAGAGCCACAGCTGACAAGTCACAGCGCAAGCAACGCAAGGAATTGGGCTTCCTGGTCGCCAAAGTAAACGGGATCTTCTTCTGTAGCTGCTGTAGCTGTAGCTGATGGTCGATCGAGCAGTTCACGCAGATGCTGGACTGTATGCCGACCGTGCTGACTGGGCGAAGGCCGGTTGTTATATCAGGTGACTTCAATGCCTGGGCCACGGAATGGGGAAGCCGTTTTACGAACCAGCGGGGTCAGATCCTGCTAGAGATACTGGCTTCACTAGATGTCAACCTGCATAATGTCGGTACCAAAAGTACTCTTGTCGGAACGATGAGGAGTCGATTATTAACGTTACGTTTTGTAGTCCTTGCCTATTCAGTAGTACGAACTGGAGAGTAGATGATGGCTACACTCACAGCGATCACCTAGCAGTTCGCTACAGTATCGATTACAACATCAGCAGGCAACGGGTAGCGCAAGGGCTGGATAGGCCAAGGCCATAAGCCCTCGTAGGTTGAAGACATCATACTTAAACGACAAGGTATTTAGGGAGGTGCTCTACCGTAAGCGAAACCGACTTGTTTTAGACGGCGACGAGTTGGTAGCGGTGCTCTCGCATCGAGTTGGTAGCGGTGCGTCCGCATCCTAGGTGAGCCCACCCTAGAAATGGGAGACCATCAGCTTACTGGTGGACTCAAGCAATTGTGGACCTGCTCAGCGCCTGCCTATGGGCGGCTGATGCAGCGAGCACGATCTAAGGAAGAGCGAAACGATCGACGGGTGGTGCTTGCCGCTGCTAAAGTTGCGCTGAAGACCGAGATAAGGGCAAGCAAAAAGGCCTGCTTCGAGGGTATCTGTCCGAGTGCAATGCGAATCCGTGCGGTGATGCCACGACGAGAGGTGTAAAGGCTCCTATAGAGCCTACAAGATCGTGATGGCCAAGACGAGAGGTGTAATGACTCCTAGTTATACATAGAGCAGTCTCCAGAATTGTTGAAGGGGATCATCGATGAGCTCTTTCCTCGTCATAGTCCTAGTCCTTGGCCTCCTTTCGCAAGACCGCTGGTGACTATGGCTACCTAGGATGAGGAAAAGGTGAACGATGATGAACTAGCGAGGACTGCAAAATTTCTCAGCAAAACTAACGGCCCAGGTCCGGACGAAGTTCCGGACCTGACATTAACAGTGGATTTTGCAGAAGAATGTTCAGATCTGCTAAGCAGAAATGCTTGGACGAGGCGGGGAAACCACCCAGAGACCTGTTGGCATATACACAATGCCACATATATGCCACATATATCCCTATGCTTAATCGGTACGGCGGGAAAGGTAGTCTAGGAGATCATCTTCAACAGACTGTTGAGGCACACCGAGGGTGTGCAAATCGAACAAGGGTTGTAGAGCAAAAACAATTTTTGAAACACCAAAACATCGAACTAAACTGGTTGGTATAAGTGATTTGATCTTCCAAGCATTTTATTGAAAACTTGTTTTTTGAGTGAACATATAACCTTTCAGTACACGCTGGTGTACGAGAAACGTTAAAAACGGTGTGGTGGAAGCAAAATTAAGCTTTGCGTTCATTTTTATTAACGATACCTACTACTCGTTGCCGGAACGCCGAACGTGCTGAGCAAGGCAGAAGTCATTGTATTTTCACTACATTTGCTCTAGCTATAGATATATGGTTGTCTGTAGTTGGTAAAAGAACAAACTGAAAATTGGTTGGAAACTTTTAAGGAAAATAGGGGATATGTAGAGCTTTGATCTCGTTTGTTGAAAACTCATGGTCCATGTCATGGAGCATTTGAACCAGGGATGGGAACACTCACTTTCAAAGAGTTTACAGAGTTGTAAAAGCGACTCTCCACGAGGTGAGTGTAATTTACATTCACCTCGTGGAGAGTTTCCTTCGCAGATCCCTCACGACTTCGATATGCGTGTGCGACCCCTACTCTATTCGGCAAAGTTTTAGACAAAACCACAATGCAAAAGTCGTCCATACATCGTTTCTTGATTGCACGCTTCTGAGCTGAGAAAATAGCAAGTGAGTGAAACTCTTTGCAAGTGAGTGTTCCCATCCTTGATTTGAACTAATATTTCGATTTCTATATTAGCAAAACTAGATATGGGTTTTTAGTGAAAACCTGCTGACACTACTAATAACCCTCAAGACTTAATCATTCTCTACAGATTGCCCCATGGATTCTCTACAAAATCCATTAATATGAATTTATAAAATTTTCTCTACAGAATCAGTTCTCCTCTGTGGAATTCGCAAATGATTCCTTATACAAGCATTAATTAATAAATCTCGGTATAATCTCGAAATAGTGTTCACTGCAGAATTCATAAAGTGTTCTCAGCAGGGTCTGCTAGTAGAGACCCTCTACAGAATCCGTAAGGGATGTAATACGTCAAGGATTCTCTATTGAATCTATCAAGGATGCTATACGAAGACCATCAATAATTTTCAACAGAATTTGCAAATAAATCTCAACAGAGTCCGTCAAAAACTCTTTAGAGATTCCGATAAAAAGTACCTACATGATTTGTCAATAGTAACCCTCAGGGATGATCCACAAAATATTTCGTTGATTATCTGCAGAAATCGTAAAGATAGATCGCAGAATCAGTACAGAATTCAATACAGAATCAATCTTTTCCTATTATTAATGAAACCGACGTAAAATTTAAGCCCCGTTTACCCTACACGACAGAAATTAAACCACTTATACTAGACTTTACAGTAAAATTCCCAGAACCCGGCTACATCAGTACCCGGGTGTTCATTTCACTGCGCCGTTGAATTTCCCGACCGGCGGTCCGGGCCCCAGTGCACTGCAATAGCCACCGGACGACAATGTGCGGCGATTATGATGCTGATGGTGCTCTCTCGAGGGACACTTTTCACTCTTAATGAATAGGTTGGTGTAGGCGTGCCAGGCCAAGTGGTTCGGTATGAGCGGAAAAAATAACTTCCTCCCACAATGCAATGCCGACCGCTGCGCTGGCTGGCATGCACCATTCGACCTGACCGGAAATATAGCTCGCTGTGCAGGCAGCGGCAGGGCTAAGTTCTGCAGCAAGCTTAATGAAAACGAAGAAAAATGGAAGCCTCTTCCGGTACGATAGTTAGCTATATGTATTTATCCGGTTAATGATAAGCTCCGGGGATTGTTTCCCCCTGTCTAGTGGTGTTTGGTAAACTTTTGCAATTATTATTGTTGAGATTCTAAACTCGGGCAACTATACTAGAAATGATTCAAAAGCACATTGGGTTGTTTTGTGGTTGTTTGCTTGGTTAAACCCTTCGCCGTCTACTTCGTCCACAAACCGAAAGCCGCAAGTCCATTTGAAGCACTTTCCGGAGATTCTTCAACTGCTTCGCATAACTATCGAGGAGACTATTATCGCAGCCAAGGCAAAGCCACTGGGAAAACTACTCCGCAGTGCACTGTTGTGCAGCATCTTTTTCCGAATGAACTTTTATCACGAAGAGTGAAGCAACTTGTGAAAACCCACCAAACTGTCCTCCATCACATCGCTTTATTCTTAAGCTTCTTTACGTCCTTTGTGCGCACCAACCATCAATACTGGGGCAAAAACTGATGGTTGAACACAACTGAGGGCAAAAAAAAGTACGTAAACGAATGGAAACCGCCGAGCCAGAACACCCATTACCAGCAAATCGCTGGAAAGTGAGGGCTAACAATCGTTTTTCCTTTGCTAAAAAAGCGTTTCTCAATCTGAGCGGCTGGTATACGTGACATCTTCGAGGCCCACAGAATGCAACTTCATTGTGCACGCACAGACAATAATAGACGTCACCCTTTACACTAAATACACGGAATTTTCATAATTGAAATTTCGTAGGAATTTTCAGTACTAGATAATTCAATCATTCTGAGACTTCAGTGGCTACGTAGTCTTAAATGTGGAAAACGAGGTTTATTATTTATTTAACCGACGCCCCCGCAAACTGGACTTTGGGGTATCTAAAAAAATAGTTGCCTTGCCACTGGAAAAGATACAAAACACCAGCGCTAAGCTTCGGGCAAATAATAAATTTCGTTTCCTCACATTAGAGACTGCGTAACTGATTAAATTTAAATTGAACTTAAAATAATGCATTTCTCAGAAAACCGTTTTCCGAACTGCCCCATTTCCCGAAATGATTTATTTTCCGGAAAGGCCTAGGAAAACCTAAGATCCCAGAAGATGTTTTGGTGTTTTTAAACATGATCTGATATTCTGTTTCTTATTTTAATTAATCTTATCAGTTGATGATCAGGTTCAAGATAGTCAAGCCGTAAAACTATATTCTAAATATTGTTTCAAGATTATAGAACTAGAACTAGATTCTCGGTTCAGTTCACTTAGCAAAGTAAAGTAAGTATCGTTGGGCTGAATGAACATTTTTAGACTGGAAACCCAACTGCAGCTTTTCCATATGACATTTTCTTCCATTTCGTCAAAGATTGTGCTTCTGGGTTCATTTATGAAGTTTATGGGCAGTCGGTTTGTTTACTGTATAGGAGATTTGCCCTTCTTCAATTTTTAGGCTATTCTTTCTGGCGATGTAACGTTACAGAATTAGTTGGCGATCAATCTATTAATTCCATCTAGTGTTTTTCCTTCTTTGAAACATGGGCTGTTCTTTTGACTTATTTTGTTATAGAGCTGTTTAGTTACTTTGTTGTTTATTGGCAATTACTGCAAACTTGATTAGCGAAACTATTAACTTTGTCTGATATGTTTCTTTTTTAATGTATTGTTCTTTGAACTAAGCCTGTTAAAGAATTGATTAAATAACAAACTGTAAATTTCACTCTTAGATATTTGCCCTTCTTCTACCAACAGGTTGTTCTTTCGATGCCTGTTTTCAGTCTTTGATCTAGTCTGATGACTATTTAGCTTAATAATAATTGGGTTCTGCTATACGCAGAAAAATATATTGTAAACACAATTAAATTCTGGTTTAATCAACCGATTTTTCAATTTACTATAGCGACAAACTGATTTCTAGTTAAAATGGAACTGTTCTATTGTTTCATAATACAAATATTTTCATTTGTCGAAATTTTTGACAGTTTGTTAAAACAAACAGAGATATGGTATTTTCAACATGAAATAATGGATTGATTCAAACGACTGCACTTTTGCCACTAACAAACCCGGAATGTGATTGTGTTGGTGACGGCAGAGCTGCGGCAGTTCGGAATTCTATTTTTAGAGCGTCGGTAAGCGGATGGGGAGGAGAACGACTAAAAAAAGACAAAAAAGGTGAAACCGATCAACTTTTTGTTGATACTGTCGTGAGTACCTGCGCATTATCCATCAAGGCCAAAGCTGCACTTGGAAGTTGGCGTGATGGATTTGCTACACCTTCTTCGTTGTGGCGATGTTGAGGTAAGCATTTTATAGATGTGTGAGTGCTTTCGGACAATGTTTATGGTTTTTATTTTGTTGAAACAAATGAAATTTTTGACATTATATGAAATGATGGTAATCGGCTGTTTTTATCGATAAACTCTAAATGAAAACAACTAAATATAACTTTGGAATAAGTAAATTCTCAGTTTAAAAATCAACCATGCGTTTTATTGTTTAAACAAGCGCCATTTTTCTGCGTGTATTTTATACAGATTATTGCATAATCTGAATCAACCATGACCAATCATAGTAACCCAAGAAATAAAAAATGCCTCATGTAATGATCCTCGGTTGGACTAAGAATTAAACCTTTTGTCTGGATTGGCTTTCAGAAGTAGGAACTATGTACATGACTCAATATAGACCATGTGATATACAGCCCCTACCATGCAAAATTTTCATAAACTTTTTTTTCTGGACATGCACATTTCAGTACCGTCCACCTTCGTTGGTTTGACCACATCTAATCTGAGCAATTTTAAATTCAAAACCCTCTAATCTGCACATCATTCAAACTAAAAATTGATCAAACGCACAGATGTTGCTATAAGTTCAAATTAAAAATGAATTCCGATAGTTTGCATGAGGTGTCATTCAAACCAACGGGGGTAGACGGCCCAAGTAACCCATCATCACAGAAGAGTCACAGCAGCGCAAGGTTTTGTTGCGCAGAAGATATTGTGACTTACTTCTAACATATAAATACTTACTTGCTAGAAGTAAGTTGCAATGACTTCTGTGCAACAAAATGCTGCGCCACCGTGACTCTTCTGTAGCAAGTGTGTTACTTGAGGGTAAATAAATATATATCCGGTAAATAGTACATTTCGGCATACGGTTTTCCGGTAAATGGTACATTCCGGTAAATGGTACATTCCGGTAAATGGTACTTTCCGGTAAACGGTACATTCCAGTAAATGGTTTTCCGGTAAATGGCATTCCGGGTATTGGTTTTCCAGGTAATGGTTTTACGGGTAATGGTATAGAATCTCTTTATTAATACACTGAAAGACGGATCTATTGACCAGCATAAAAATGTTTTCTTTTATATCAACCGGTTCGATAGCCGATTGCGAGCATGGTGATCTCAAGATTCTTGCTTTGAATCCGGTTGCTAACAGAAACTCTTTTAATTGAAACTTTTGTCCATGCAAAAGAAAAGCAAAGCAAAGATAACCGCCCAAGTAACCACGAAGCCGTATATAAGTGCATCAATTTTGCCCTATATTTATATTTAAAATTGTGAATATAATGCTGCATTGCTTTAAACCCCTCATTGAAGCAATATTAAAGTCGAAAAGGGCCCCACTAAAATCAAATAAGTGCCACATATTGCAGCACGCTGACAGCCATTGCTAAAGTAACATAAATGCATGTGCTGTATATTTGCATTTGCACATGCGTAATACGTGCAACACGAAAAACCAAAACAAAAATCTATTTTTAGCACCGTTTTGTTACACACTAAGATTCAGATGTTCCAGCTCAGTAATTTTTTCACTGAGTTCAGTATTTTTTCCATCTTTTTACTGAGTTTTCAACAGCAGATTTATCTCGGTACACTCGGTTATCGTATTTACCGTTCACCAGTAACGATATTTACCGTGTATCAGTAACTTTTAACAGTTTGTTCTCTGAGCTCGGTAACTCATTTACAGAATATCCGCAAAAGAAACAACCGAGCGTACCGAGTTAAATCTGCTGTTGAGAACTCAGTAAAAAGATGGAAAAAATACCGAGCTGATCTTAGTGTGTATCGACGGTACTGATGCCCCCCACACATGACTGTTTTAACCATTATATTTTTGTCGCCGGGTCGGGAGTCGAACCAGAAGTGTTGAAGACCGCTAGATGAGTTCCATCGCGCTGGTGCCTTGGACCGTTTCTGCTGCAGTGATAACAACAGATTTTTCATTAACTAAAAGGAAACTGATCTTCTGTCTCAATCATTGCAGTAGAAGGCAAAACGACTATGTCATATGTAACAGAATACAGTAATTCATTACATTCTGATAAATAAATAATGCATTTTAGAAGATATTTAATCAATATAAAAAACTAAAACGACGATTAAAACACCCTTCGCACACTGCTCATATGCTAATTGTGATTTCCATCATTATTAGCATATGATAGCAGCCTACAGAAAAGAGAAAAGGTCATCTCTAAAAAGGTTTTGCTGTCGTCGATCGACGGCTCAAATGGGGATTAAGTTGGTCGGGAGTCGAACCAGAAATGTTGAATACCGATGGAACTGACCGTAAAGTTGTTCAATCTTCTTGATTTGATTTGTTTACCATTAGAGTCAAGCTTTTATAATTGTATTGTTAGAGCTAGTTTGTACATTGCATTTATTCAGTTTTTGCAGTGTTGAATTATTGAATTATCTTATATCACCTTTTAATGAACCCTTATGTAAAGAAAAATGCAATGCATCATTACATTGATAATGCCAATCTAAAGGATTATTGCATGACAAGTGTGGAATTACTGCATTTCGCATTGCAAATGTTGATATTCAGTCTAATTCGTGCAATGATATAATGCTTGTGATTACTTGGGCGTACACATCGTAGTTGCTACTCCGTGATTGACCAGAACAAACGAAGTTGCACAGAGATCCAACGAATGGTGCTTGGGACTAGCTACAAACTCTCAATGTGCACAGTTCGAGAGTTCAATGTTTGAAAGTCAATAACGGCGCCGGCTACGTCCTTACGGTCATCGAGAAAAGCAAGGGATGTTAGTTCGACAACCGTTGTTACTAGAAACCGTGGAATCCACAGCATCCCCACAGATGTTTCAGGAAGGAGTATTTGTTAGTATGATAGGGTAAGGTGTGGATCTTGGAGCCACCTTTGGTAGGTGATATGATCCACTAGTTATATGAAAATACACCTCGCGGTGTTCATCACGATTATGTTTTATTTAGTCGCGATGACCAGCCCCACACAATAGTACAGGTATTCTTCGATATAACGTACCCTCGATATAACGTACCCTCGATATAGCGAATTCGATATAACGTACATTTTGCTTCGATATAACGTACAACATTGAAAATTTTATTTTTTTCCCAGGAATAACCCTCAGATAAACTACGAAATCACTCAAATTAATGCTGTGTTGCAGCATTAGCATTGTTACCAAAATTAACCCATTTCCGCCCAGTGATCTATTTATAGATCAGATGCCTCAAACGCCCAGTGATCTATTTATAGATCAGTAACTTTTGCGATAACTGCGGAGAAATGAAGCATTTTGGAAGACTGGTGTCTTCAGCAAAGTTGTTGAGAAGATCAAGGACTCTTCGATAGTACGTAATTTAGTATGTATTCGCTCCAGTAGGTGGCACTAGTGATCACGAAACATTGTACTTTGCCAGGTGTTTCGTCAACAGCCATTGCCAATACTGTCGCCTTCGTATCTTGAGAATCAGACTACATAGAAAAAAATTAAATTCAGCAAAGTTGATCAGGACATCAAGAGCTATCCGATAGTGAACTAGTTGGTTTTAGGTTTATCCGTTAGATGGCGCTAGTGGGCTCTAAAAAAATAAACCTCTTTATCTCGAGAATCAGACTACATAGAAGAATTCTGTCTTCGGCAAAGTTGATCAGGACATCAACAGCTATCCGAGAGTGAACTAGTTGATTGTAGGTTTGTCCGCTAGGTGGCGTTAGTGAGTCATAAAAAAATAAATCTCTGTATCTTGAGAATCCGACTGCATAGAATAATTTCGTCTTCGGCAAGGTTAATCAGGACATCAATAGCTATCCGATAGTGAACTAGTTGGTTCTAGGTTTATCCGTTAGATGGCGCTAGTGGGCTCTAAAAAAATAAACCTCTTTATCTCGAGAATCCGATTACATAGAAGAATTTTGTCTTCGGCAAGGTTGATCCGGACATCAATAGCTATCCGATAGTAAACTAGTTCGTTCTAAGTTTAACCGTTAGGTGGCGCTAGTAAGTCCTTAAAAATTTAAACCTCTATATCTCGAGAATCCGACTACATAGAAGAATTTTGTCTTCGGCAAGGTTGATCAGGACACCAATAGCTATCCGATAGTGAACTAGTTGATTGTAGGTTTGTCCGCTAGGTGGCGCAAGTGGGCTAAAAAAATCTGATTTTTTTTATCTCGAGAATCTGACTACATAGAAGAATTTCAAAATCTCGTCTTCGACAAGGTTGATCAGGACATTACAAGCTAACCGATACTAAACTAGTTGGTTATAGGTTTATCCACTAAATAGATGGCGCTAGTGAGTCATAGAAATTCTTAACTTCTGTTTCTCAACAACCAGAGTACATAGAAATATTTTGTCTTCGGCAAAGTTGATCAGGACATCAAGAGCTATCCGATAGTGAACTAGTTGGTTCTAGGTTTATTCGTGAGGTGGCGCTAGTGAGTCCTAAAAAAATAAATCTCTGTATCTTGAGAATCCGACTACATAGAAGAATTTCGTCTTCTGCAAGGTTCATCAGGCCACCAATAGCTATCCAATAGTGAACTAGTTGGTTCTAGATATATCCGTTAGGTGGCGCTAGTGAGTCCTAAAAAATTTTAACCTCTATATCTCGAGACTCCGACTACATAGAAGAATTTCGTCTTCGGCAAGGTTGATCAGGACATCAATAGCTACCCGATAGTGAACTAGTTGGTTCTGGGCTTAACCGTTAGGTGGCGCTTTTGAGTCCAAAAAAATTTAAACCTCTGTATCTCGAGAATCCGACTACATAGAAGTATTCTGTCTTCGGCAATCTCGATCAGGACATCAAGAGCTACTCTATAGCGCACTAGTTGGTTCAAGGCTTATCTGCTAGGTGGCGTTAGTGAGCCCTAAAAATTCCAGACATCTGTATCTCGAGAATCAGACAACATTGAAAAATATCGTCTTCGGCAATGTCGATCAGGACATGAACAGCTATCCGATAGAGAATTAGTTGATTGTAGGTTTGTCCGCTAGGTGGCGCAAGTGGGCTCTAAATATTATGAACTTCTGTATCTCGAGAATCAGACTACATAGAAGAATTTCAAAATTTCTTCTTCGGCAAGGTCGATCAGGACATCATGAGCTATCCGATACTGAACTAGTTGGTTCTAGGTATATCCACTAGGTGGTGCTAGCGAGCCATAGAAATTCTAAACTTCTGGATCTCGAAAATCAGGCTACATAGAAAAATTTCGTGTTCTGCAAGGTCGATCAGGGCTTCACAATCTATCCGATAGTGAACTAATTGGTTAAAGGTTTTTCCGCTAGGTAGCGCTAGTGAGTTTTAAAAATTCTTAGCTGCTGAATCTCGAAAATCAGGCTTCATAGAAAAATTTAGTCTTCGGCAAAGTTTATCAGGACATCAAGGGCTAATGGATAGTTAACTAGTTCCTTTTAGGTTTATCCGCTAGGTGGCGCTAGTGAGCCCTACAAATTCTGAACTTCTGTATCTCGTAAATCAGGCTACATAGTAGAATTTCGTCTTCGGCAAAGTTGATCAGTACATGAAGGGGTAACGCATAGTGAACTAGTTGGTTCTGAGTTTATTCGTTAGGTGGTGCTAGTGAGCTATAAACATTCTGAACTTCTGTATCTCGAGAATCAGACTACATAGAAGAATTTTGACTTCGACAAGGTCGATCAGGACATCAAGAGCTATCCTATAGTGAACAAGTTGGTTGTAGGTTTGTCCACTACGTGGCGCAAGTGGGCTCTAAAAATTCTGAACAAATATTAATAAATTTTACGATGAAATAGAACTGCATGGCTACTGATTGATAACAAAACCAGCTAGGTATCAAACAGCCGTTTCATTTTACTAAATATAATACTGAACAAAATATAGTATAGTATAATAAGTTATCAACTTGAACTAATGATAACGTAATTTTCGATAACGTGCTATGTGCTATCAATTTGTTATCTTTACTCAGGTTCATTGTGACTCTCATCTCAAAGACATTCTTTTGGGTCGAACATGCCTCTGGAGCCGACCTACTGATTGGAACGCTCATAAGGTGGTCCTTTATAAAAATGAAACGTAAAGCAAGCTCAAAGAACAATTGCAAATATTTGGAGTTTTCGAATGACGAGTGCTAAGGTAATCTTTCGCTCTGTACTAGATAACGGTGTGTGGCGGGAGAGGGTGAGCCACGTGCTCGCAAAGCCAGAAGGATACGGTGGGCAGGATATACTACTAGAATGCCGAATATCAACCCATTATATATAGAAATTATTAGAATGATGCATATTGAAATGCCTAAAAACTGTTGAAAACTATCCATTGATAAGCTACTAGCAGATTGTTTTAGTTATTACTAATGTAATCCATTTCTGGAACATTTCAAACTGTAACTTTTTTATTAGGAGAATATCAACTATGATCAGTCATCTAAAATAAAGACAATTACACCGTCTTCGACCTTGCGGCCTCTACAGACTGAACAATACTAACATTTGACAACGGACAACACATATAACGCCCAGTTGCCCAGCGGAGTATTTTTTGTTTGATGAAAAGTTTTCCCCAACTGGAGCGGGAATCGAACCCACACTCCGAGGCTTACGAGACACCCAAACGACTGATGCCGCTAACCGCTCGGCCACGAAGCCCATTTACATAACTTATCGAAATAAGATAGCTGCACAAAAAAAATTAAAAAAATATTTTTTCAACGTTTCACGTGCATATGCCCCACTGTGTAATAAAACGGAAATTTCACCGTAGATTTCCGTTTAAATGAATGCAATAACTTTCTTTTATGGGGTTGGGGTACTCCAGAAAAAATCAGACATCTACTGTGATTGTGGCATAATTCGGGCGTTAATGGGTTAACGCAATTTGGGGAAAAATTTTGTGTACGTTATATCGAAGCAAAATGTACGTTATATCGAAGCACAAAAAACGAAATGAGTTTTTCGTTAAAACTCAAGTTTTTCATTATTGGTTTTGTGAATTGCACCGAAATCATTATAAAGGGTTAATTTCACGTCGAATACATCAATACTAGCATAAAAAATATTAAATTTTTTTCTGCTTCGATATAACGTACACTTCGATATAACGTACAAAGAGAATTTGGTTTTGTACGTTATATCGAAGATTACCTGTATTACCCTTACTACACATACGTCAACGATCGTTCAATATTAAACGCGTCAGCGCACTGATTGTTTTCTTAACCGTGAAATCCGACCTTCCCACGAAAGTTGTCGCACGCTTCTGATTCGCATCCCAATCTCCCTACTGATAAAATCGACCGACTCACGAAAATAGTCACACGCTTCTCACAGTATTGAACTTGGAGTATACGGAGAATAAACTTTCAAGCTTTTAGATAGCTATTTACGAATTATGTATTTAACTAAGAATCTAGCTAAGAGTAGTCCCATGTGTTATCTGTGATTGACGGTCGTTGAGGTAATTCAGCCAATTATTTTTAATTTTCTCAATGATTATTGTGAGCTGAAATTACTTTCTTCTACCATGTTCATCGCTTCAATATTAGGTCAGCACCAGAGCGACAAGATTAATTTTCAGAAATTTCCAGACTCCAGGAGTCCTCATGAAAACGTATTGGCGAAATTACCCCAACTCCTTCTAGGATGTAAAGAGAAAAATCGAAATGATCTCACCCAGTTCCATGTCGTCGAATGACCACGACCACTCCTTGACTCCTTTAATTTTCTGCAATACCGTTGGCTCCCAAGTGTGCATCCATTTTCATCACTTCACGAGGAAGGACAATGTGCACCTGCTGCAAACACGCGTCACTTTTCGTTTTTTTTAACCGGACAATGCAACCCGATCGAGATCCCCATCGCAACTCATTTTTTTGATTTTAAATTGGGTCCATGGTAAAATTAGTCACAAAACTCAGTCTGCACAAATTAAGTGGCGTTGTGCATTTGAATAGACCCTACAGATTAGTTATTTCAACCGCAAGCTGTCTTTCAGTGAAGATAAGCTTTGGAAACTATGTAGGAAAAAAACAATTTAGAAACACATGGAGAAATAAAAATAAAAATAACACCCTATAAATAATTTCCCTCACGATTTCCCTTGATTCTTGGAAGAAACCTCTAGAGAAATTATAGAATAAACTCCAAAACTGATTGCAGAAGGAACGCTGAGTGTCTATTTGACAAAATCCTACTTGAGAAATATCTGAAGGAACCTTGTGTATTTTCTCAAGCCTCTCTTAAGATGAACTACTGGAACAGTATCTAAAGGAACTCATTGAGAAATTTTTGAAGGATTTTCCAGAGAGATGATTTCAAAAAAAAAAATCTGAAAAAAATCATCAAGGAACTCCTTAAGCAATTTTAAAATGATGAATTTAAAAAAAAAATACAAGTGTCTTTCACAGAAATTTGGAAACGAACTTCTGAAGATGAAATTGCCAAGATAATTCTGAGAGAATTTTTGGTAAAAGGCATGAACGAATCTTAGCGTTAGCGTTAGCGTTAGCGTTAGCGTTAGCGTAGTTACGGTATACTTCGTAGATTGGATACTAACAACATTCACGCCCATCTTTACCGTAACTTGGGATAGGGGAAGGAAGTGTTTTTGGAGGAGAATTTTCGGTAAAAGGCATGAACGAATCTCTGCAGAAACACTTGGAGCAATTATTTGAAGAATTTCTAGAGAAACTTCTAGAATACAATTGCTTTAAAACATCTTGCAACACCCCTAGATATATTACCAAAATAATTCCTTCTAGAAACTCTTCAGTAATTTCTAAATAAAGTATTAGGTGAATCATCAAGGAAAAACTTGAAAAAATCATGGAAGAATTTGTAAAGGAGCTTTTCTAGGGGTCTATACAGTAATCCCTCCTCCCCTCTCAAAACGTTATGTACTTAATGGATGACCCCTTGGAGAAATTTGTAACAGAACTCCTCGAAGAGTCTATACAGTGAAACCTTCTTTCACTTTAGTAGGAATTCCTAGGGAATTCCTGAACCCCTGAATAAACTTCTCAGATAAACTCTTGTAGAAATTCTGTAGTAATTACTAACGGAACTAATGAAAGAATTTCTCAGTCTTAGACTCTTAGACGAAGTTTTACAGGAACCTCTCGAATGATTTCGGATGAAGGAATTCCTGAAGGAAATCCTCCAGAATTCACTAAACGAATTCATGAAATAATTTGAAAAAAAAAATCTCTTAAGAAGTTCATACAATAACGCCTTCCTATACATCTGAAGGAATTCTGAAGCAAGAGATGGTGAAGTTCACATACGTCCCTGCACACAAAATTTCATAAAGATACAACGTATAGAGAAGCAGATCACCACAATGCAGATCAAGATTTACCAATCAACACAGTATTTTTATAAGCAGCGGAAACGCTCAACGAGTCTAATTTGTTTTGTTAATGAAATTGTAAATGTAAAGCCTCACACAGAGCTCCAAGCCTCTCACAGAAGTCATCATTATTGACGTCCATGTTCACCAGTTGAGTACTCTTGCAAAACGATTGTGGCATTATGAAGAATATTCAAAGCGGAAAGAACAAACCCGGATGTTCAACATAAACGAAAGGGAGTTCTACAGTCGCATCCAAATCGAAAAGCTGGATTTTGGAGAAGGTATTCCATAGATTGGCGATTTCACACAGTTCTGGACCAATGTATAAGAGAACTCTATCTAGCACAGCAAAGATCGTAAGTGATTGACAGAAGAAGATCGATAGTGTAATAAAATCGGAGACTTGACCGTGACATTCGCGAGAATATATCATATATTTATTTATTTATTTTTGAGTGTAGAATTAGCATCTAAGTTAAAATACACAAAAATAAAAACTAAAAAAAAAATATTTATTTATTTATTTATTTGACTATGTCTTCAGCAGTAGCTGTACAGACTGAGTAATTATCCTATTATCTAATACTAGCTTTAAACCTATTTCTACTTATTACAAAATCAAACGATTCAACAGTGTTCAACAATTTGATCTAAGTTAAAATACACAAAAATAAAAACTAAAAAAAAAATATTTATTTATTTATTTATTTGACTATGTCTTCAGCAGTAGCTGTACAGACTGAGTAATTATCCTATTATCTAATACTAGCTTTAAACCTATTTCTACTTATTACAAAATCAAACGATTCAACAGTGTTCAACAATTTGAAACATTTCTCTAAAGGATTGTTCTGACCAAAGAGTGTCCGATGTCCAGGGATCCAAAACGATAACCGTTGACGAGTACGGCATGCAGGTACTAAGTGTTGGAAGTTAGGTAGCGTTGAACGCTCGGGTAGCGTCGAACCTTCAGTTTGGAGTATTGTTGGTAGGTAGAATTGTTTGAGAGATGTCGTAGGTATATTGCTATAGAAGAAGAATGTTGAATTGTATATACCTGAATGGAATAAAGAGTGTGGCGTTCTATTTTCATTGTAATTTAGAAACAGTCATCGACGGAGCTAGTCTCGCTATGGCCCGCGTGGCCATGGTGAAATAGCCTCCAACACTAAGAAGTTAGCTTGTTCCAGTAGCGAAGGGCAGTCGATCCAGTTTGTAACAATATCGTAAGCAAACATTCTTTGCAGGAATACTCGTCGATCTTTAAGGGATTCAAGTTTGATCGATTGGCGCCGCTGCTCATACGGGGGCAGCCTTAGCGGATCATTCCAAGGTAATCGCCGCAAAGCGAAACGGACGAAGCTACGTTGCACTCTTTCGATATGCATGATATGCACTTCATGATGTGGCACCCAGATCTGCATATTCCAGCATATTCCAGCAAGCTGCGAACAAGCGCGCAATTCACAGCTTTAAGTGCATACACATCGCGGAACTGGGAAGCATTTCGACGAATAAAGCCTAACACAGCAAAAGCTTTTGCCGTATCAGGTATCAGTTCAGGTATCAGCACGACAGTTCATCTATAATAGTCAGCGAGAAGCTCAACTGATCCTTCTGTGTCATGGCTGTTTGTATCGCCAAGAGACAGTTCTGAAGGAATGAACTGCGTGTCTTTTCTACGTTTGAAGAAACGCCAAAAGGAGGAGGGATCGGTCTTGACCACATCTTCAATTCGGTTGATGTACTCACGGAAAGCAGACGTCACATTTTCGTTATATTCAGCCTCGAGGTTTCGTAGATGATACTTGTTTTGGTCAGTACGGTGGTGAAGAAATCGACGGCGAGCCTTGCGAAGAACGTTTCGTTGATGTCGAAGCTCGGCATTCCACCAAGGCTGGCTGTATGAGTGGTGCAAATTAGGTCTGCGATGAGGAGTGTGTCTGCTGATAGCTGCGAACACCAGATCGTAAAAAATGGCAACAGCTTCGTTGACGTTTGCTCCGTCAAATAAATCGTTCCAATTCAGCAAACGTAGATCCTCACAAAGTGCTTCATAATCACATCGATTGAAGTCAAAATCTTGGCTAATGGGAACTGCGTCGTAGTCCACACTTGCACTGTGGGCGGTCAAGCGTAATACAAACGGTTTGTGGTGACGGTCAGAGGGTAAAATACAGGAGGGCGCTTCAATTACCTCAACTTCTCTGCTATTCTTCACAAATGCTAGGTCAAGCAGTCTATCGTTAGTGTTGCGAACGTTGCAAATCTGATATAGTCCACTAGCTACCGTGCTTTCCACGAATACAACCTCTTGCTCCGAAGACGCGTTAGTTGGAAGGTAAGCATCGATATCGTCATCATAAGACCAGAGTAATCGGGGCAGATTGTAATCACCAACAATTACAACGGAATCTCCGCTGGCCGCTTTGTTGATAATTTGATCCACGCAATCGGAATGAGCTGCATATTTACCAGGTTCGCTGTTAGGTCTTAAATAGATCCCGCATACAAAGAGAGAATTAGACGATAACGATACTTTTACGACGACTTGCTCCAAAGAATCCGACCTATCAAGGGCAACAGCTGCGCTAGATAGTGATTTTTTAACAGCAACGAGCGTACCCCCTCCTCTTTGCAAACGACTTGTCGCACAGTTTCGGTCACAGCGGTAGACATTGTAGTTAGATGAGAGCTCAGCGTTATTCACGTCGTTGCACAGCCATGTTCCGGTCAGCACGATAATGTCCCAGTCACAAGTAGCGGTTTGCAGGAAAAACTTATTGGTTTTGGTTCTCATCCCACCAACGTTTTGATAGTAGATGGTACAAGGAACGTTCACTCTATTCGATGGAGGAGGCGAGTTGACGACGTGGGGCGATGAGATTCCAATCTCTGAAGGGTGCGAACTATCGAGGTGAACAGGTTCCTCAGGAATAGTCAATTCAACCGAAACTAACGATGGAGGACTGATGGTCCTTTCGGTGTCTCGAACAAAACCGCAAGGTTGGGTGTCGCGGTTGCAGATCTCCAAAAAAACTGCTTATTGCTCCTACTATCTTCGAATTCTCGAAAACGGATCCCACGTGGTCAGGTTTCCGATGCTAGAGCAGTAGACTTGAGTTCGAGTGGCACATCAATTTTGTACGACACAAATGTTAACGTTCTAATGTCTTTACCACGAGGGATTAGTTTTGTCACCTGCAGATTGTTTGTTTTCAACTGGGATTCTACAAGCTCGACAACTTTGCTCTCAGGCACCTCAGGCAAAATACCTGACAGGTACAACCAGAATTTGGCGGAATCTTGCTCAGCAGCTTCTGGGACAACAAGATCGGCGATAGCAGCACTCGTTCCAACGCCGCACATAGCTTTTGCTGGGCGCCGTGAAACTAAATCATCATCACCATCGTTCTCACGAAGACGCTTGCTTCTACTTGATGGTGCATGCGGTGTATGATAGAGTGAAGCTGGAGTACGGGGCACAGAGTTGATCAGGGTTTTAAAATTAGTACGAATTTCGGTTTTGATGTCTGCCAGAATGTTATCTCGAATTTCATTTTTCATTGACTCGATCACAGATTCGTTTGCTTTGTTGACTGACACCAACGAGTAAGCTAAACGTGCTTTGGCGATCAGGTTTTTACAAGCCGTGCACACCCATACTAGATGCATGCAGGAACGAACTGATGCGACTGCATCATCGGGTATACCGGAACATCGCATGCAAACCATCGAAGAGCAGAAACCCACGCACTTAACGAACTCGCCGCTGATATGATTTGCACATTTCTCACAAATTTCCGACATAACGACCCAACTGGCAGCACTGCCTAAATGCCACTAGGGACGGATAGATGGCTAACTCCAAAAAAACAATCGACGATGATCCAGTAACAGAGGCAAGTGTGTGCGAGTGTGAGAGCGAAAACAAAAAACGAAACTCAACTGGTAGTGGATGAAACGATGACGTCAGCGATGACTGGCTGGTTGATGTTGGAGAACGCAACACAGGCGCACACAGGTAGATTGACGGTTTGACCAGTGATGGATGGCGAGATGCGATGATGTCGATCGGCCGATGTGTTCGGGGTGTTCGGATATGCGTAGTGATAAAACAGGGCGGGAAACGGACTTGTATTCGGCAGGTGAAATCTTAAAGTATTTTGTTTGACCACACAGATTTATGGGGCAACGGCGGGATGCAGCGAGCGATGGTGAAATTCTTATTGGAGATTATCGATGTGACGGCAGCGCTTGAGTGTAGTAGTCAGTGGGTACAGGTGGAGAGCGGCGAGGTGGGAATGATTGCTGGAGGAGGCAATGGCGGTGTGAGCTGAGCTTCCACTCTCAAGCCAGCTCGGATTTATGCGAAAATCACTAATCCTACCTTACAGAACTGATACCAACTATTAAGGGCGGACGATTGATAATGTCGGAGCGGTTTTAGCGGTGATCGGAGATTTTATGGCGTTTGAGCAGACAGTATTTTATGCAGCGATACGAAAACAACACAAGAGCCAAACAGCAGTGATGCCAGAGGAATATACCAGGACTTGGGGTTCATAAGATTCCTTACCACAATCCATGGGTGGATTGTGGCATCCTTCAATATGATGTTGGTCACGCAGCTATCAGAATTCGTTACCAGGAGTATTATTTATCCTCTACCAAAGGCCCAAAACACTGCTAATCCAAGAGCGAGTAATGGCATGTCATAAGTGGATAACCTGATTGCCTTATGTTTTTGAATTATCTTCCAACCCATTAGTCTACACAGTAGGCCTGGCCATTTTAATATTTGTATCATATTGCATCTTGCTCTGCTTTATAGATTACCGTGCAAATGTTCAATCGTCTAAAATATTTGTTCACTCGTCAAACACCAAAGAAAGTAGCAAGCAAACAAACCGATTATTCCATGCACCACCCAAAAAGTGTAACCGACGCTTAAAATTTCTAGCAGCGAAACTAGAGTGACTGGAAGGGAGAGTGGCGTCATGTTCCAATTTTGACAGGTCTCCTGCTCGTTTGGAACAGGAATTTGTATGGATTTGACAGATGATCGCTGTTCCAATTTTGACATTGACGCCACTCTCCCTTCCAAAAACCACCAAAAACAACCAAATTAGTTTCCCCCTGAGGAAGACACTAACTCGTGTCGAAACGTTGGGCAAGTAAAACACATCGTTTGCTAATTTCAAGACTGCGTAGCCGTTTTTAATGAAAGATTTATCTTCAATCTCCAATTATAATTGAACCACCGAACGAAATCTTCGGTAAATTTATCAATTCAAAGATTTCAACCAAAGTGTGAGAACCACTGTCGTCAATTCCGGCTTTACCGATAAGACGGTTACAGTACAACAGAGCGGGGTGGGGGGGGGGGAGGTGAAAAGTAGCATTCTGGTCGTTCGTTGTTGCTGGGAGATTTCTGTTCCCGGATTTAAAATCAATAACAATGAGAAGATTTCTTCCCCTGCAGAAAGAGGAAGAGTTCGTCAGCAAGTCATAACCGCAAACGGGAGACAACCAACACGCCAAATTACCGCTTGAACAAATGGATTCTTCGTCGGTTCTCCAAGTGAGTCTAAGGAGCACTTCCCGTGGGCGGCGACGATGGCGGTGAGTCCCTGCGGACTGGCGACACTATTCCAATAATCGTTTCCCCTAACAAGCAAGGCTGTGTCCGAAAGAAAGCCATTCCGGCACGATCGCCTCGAGCGAATTTTCCCGCAGACAGTTAGCTTTGATTGTTATGGCAAAGTCGTCCTCGATGGTGTGGTGGGGTGTCCTCGTTTGACGAAATCAGTCCATTTCCGCGTGGCTGTTATTTCTACAACAGCCATGAAGGAAGCGGATTAAAATTTGTACGGCGAAAGGGAAAGCAATCTGTAATTTGCGTGAAATAAATGAATATGGTTGAGCTTAAAACAGGATAATGGATTACTGCCATTTGGCGCTGGATGAAAATCGATACTCGGAAAAGTTTTAAAATGTTTAATGAGAGTAGCCCATGGATTTCGTTTTGCAACAATTATTATCGTTTCACAGATTTCTACCCTCATTAAAGTTCTCTCAACTGACGATTTTAAACGTACTTACCGAAATCCATGACGTGTCATCATTACCAATAATGACAAAAACCTTTAATGATGTATACCTAGTTCGCATTTGAGTAATTCTCGCTGAGAGCGGCCCACTATTTACACCTTGTCTTTAAAAATGCTTAAGGTGGCGATTTTCTAAAAGTCCTTGCCGAAAAAGTAAGGAAAATGCGTTTGGTTACTTAATTTCATGGTGATCACTTAGTAACATTTACTTGGTGATCTAGGCCATCCAAACTATTCTGGAATTAAGACCTTCAAGCTCTACTCAAGAGCTTGATACAAGATGTAATTCTTTCACGATTACCACTGTTGTATCTCATAATATTTTGAGTATTTCTTTGTGTTACTTGTGCATCCACTGACATACAAATGATCTTTATGGTATATATGGTGTCTGAAATTACCGAAGAATTCCTCCAGGAGTCCCTCAGATATTCATCGTGATGTTCTCCGAGAATACCTCTACAAGTTCCTAGGAAATGTCCCCAGCAGGACTTCCCGTGAAATTCTTCAGGAGCTTTCCAGCAGTTTCTCGAAAATTTCTTTGACAGCTTTGCGGGAATTCCTTCAGGAGTTCCTCAGGAATTATTTTAAGAACCTTTCGAAAAATTTTGAAGGAGTTGCTCCGGAAGTTCCTCAGGAATTCTTCCGGAAATTCCTCTAGGATTCCACGGAAGTCCCCCAAGGATTTCTCCAGGAGTTCCCTGAAAACTTCTCAAGGAAACTTTCCCAAGAGTTCCTCTAGAAATTTCTTCTGTGATTCTTCCATGAAGTTTTCCAAGGATTCCTCCAGGAATTTTCCTAGGAATTTCTCCAGGGATTCCTCCAGCGATTTCTCTAGAAATTTTTCCAGGGATTCCTAAAGCTTTTCCTTCAGGGATTCCTTTCTTCGCGATCCATGGATTCCTCCATGGACTCATCCAGGAATTCATTCAGTTATTCCTCAAGGAATTCCTCCAGAGCTCCTTGAGGAATTCATCCAAGATTTCCTCCAACAAATAATCCAGGGATTTTTTCAGGAATTCCTCAAGCGATTCTCCCAGACATTTCTCCAAGGATTCCTCCAGAGTTTCCTCCTGAAATTCTGCCAGGTAATTTCTCCGGGTAATATTCCAGAGTAATTTCTCCAGAAATTCCTACAGGACTTTTTTCAGGAATTTCTACATGAATAACTGCTAATTTATCTAGGAATTCATCAAGGGATTCCTTCAGAAATTCCTCCACGGTTTCCTCCAGAAATTCTTCCAGTGGTTCCCCCAGGAATACTTCCAGAAGTTCCTACACAATTTCATCCGGAATTCCTCCAGCAACAGGGATCCTTCCCAGAATTCCATACAGGGATTCCTCCTGAAATTCTTACAGAAACTCCATCAGTCATTCCTCAAGGAATTCCTTCAGGGATTCCTCCAGGGATTCTTCCTGAATTGACTCCAGGATATATTCTAGAAATTCCCCCAGCATGAACTGCAGGAGCTCCTTCAGGAATGTCTCCAGGAATTTCTCGAGGAATCACTCCAGGAATTCCTTCAGGAATTACTCTAAAAATTACTACAGGAAATCCTCTAGGAATTGTTCCGGGAAATAACCCAAGAATTCCTACAAGAAATATTTCTTTTCCCTGGAATTGCTACAGGACTTTCTCCAGAAATGTCCCCAATTCCGATTATTGCGGGAAATACTTCAGGAATTCCTTGCGTGAATTCGGATTTACTTGCATAAATAACTCCATGAATTCCCACAGGAAATATTCCAGGAAACCCTCCAGGAATTCCACCAGAAAATAAAAATCTTCAAGGAATTTCTGGCGAAATTCATAGAGAGATTCTTGGAGGAATTTTTGGAAGATTTCTTGAAGGTATTTCTGAAGGAATTCATGGAAGGGAATTCTGGAAGGGATTGTAGGAGGAATTCTTGGCGGATGTCCTCTGCTGTTCTCCACATACTAAACGTCATGCTCAACCTTACAATATATATATAATATATAATAATATATAATAATATATAATAATTAAAAATTTCGCGGACTACTATTGTGAATTTCGCGGCAATTTCGCGGTCTCATATTTTTGATCGTTTTGTTGAAAAATATTCCAAATTTTCATGTCATATGAACGATTTACTTTGTTTTGTGAGGCGTAATCATGAATTCCCCCAAAAAAGCAACAAATTTGATAAAAAGTATAACCAAACATACTGTCTAATACATAGGTTCCCAAACTTTTCGGGTGCGCGACCCCCCTTTGCCAGCAGACGTACTTTTCGCGGCCCACCATAGAAATTCCCTCATTTGTTTTCTGTTACAGTAAAATATTCAACTGTCCCTCGCGACCCCCTGGATTAGGGCCGGCGACCCCCCTGGGGGTTCGCGACCCACAGTTTGGGAAACTATGGTCTAATATGTTATAAACTCGTAACTAACTTTACACTGTCTACAGTTATCAGTCAATTTATGCTAAAATATTTATAATTGATCGAAATTTGTAGGGTATTTTTACAATTTTACCAAATTTCGCGGCAATTCGCGAAATTTCTCAAACTTCGTGGCCATAGTCCAATTTCGCGGATTTCGCGGCTTCCGCGAAATCGCGAATTTCCATTGTCGCTAATAATAACCTTGACCGCGTGTGCCTGAGCGGCAGAAGCCCCAGACTGGATGGTGAGTGTTGAAATCGCCAAGAAAAATTGTCTGTTCCGGAAGTGCTCAAAGGCAACCTTAAGTTTAACCCTGAAGGTTTGAATTACTTCTACCTGACAGGTAGGTGCAAGCTGGGCCGAGGATTTTATATGGTATTCCACGCTTTCAGTCCACGTGTTACTAAATGATTGGAAATCAAAATGTTTCGTTGGTTTCGTTATTCCATTCCAGGAGAGAACCTTTCAACAAATATTTAAATTCATATTTTTTTTAATTTTCAACCATTATGCTATGTTGAACCAAACAATCATTTTCCTATTAGAAAAATGACTTTTGATTCTTCTGCCACAACATATTGATGCAGACAAATATGCAAACCCACCTATGCAAACACATTTGCCCGACCCAACCATCGAAAAATAAACAACAGGTATGTATTATGTTTATGATAAACTGCATTCTGACTGTATTCTGACAAGCGTCGGGGTTTTCCAGCCATAAAGCTTTCAACCAAAAACACACCCTCCTAGCAAACAAATTTTATCATTTCATCATTATTTTGCAGGAATGCCTCATGCAGTGCGCTGTGGTGACCATGTGTGAGCGCGAGCGTGCATTCAAAAAATTAATTTCAATTTAGCTAAACAAAACGGTAATAAACACACCAAAAGAGTGCTAAACGACTGATGACGACGACGGGGTGGGAAAAGGAGGAATTTTCCATAAAGAAAAGAACAAACATTGATATGAAACAAATATGAGTGGTGCGGTAACACATTGTATAAAGAGTATAAAAAGTATAGTGGGAAAGCTTATTGCCAAACCGGCGCGGCGGTAGTATACTTGTAGGCGATAACGAGCGTCCCCTGAATCACGGCAATGGGAACACATGGAGTGTAAGTTTGGTTAGGTGAATCTCGGTTTAGATTAAAATTTAAAACAAAATATGAATACAAACTTGAAAAATAAATAGCAGCAAGACAAAGAACAAACACCGACTAGTTTTTGCTAGTATGTTTGATGTTAAGGACAGACTTGTTAGAATCCCGAAATGGCCGCCACAATGGCTGACTTTAGCACCTACTCACGATTTCGAAAGCACAAATCTCTTCGTAAACAAAACCAGCGCACCTGAGCTTCTTATTTTAAGCTTATTACAAGTGAGCAAGAACAGAATAATAAAATGCACTGTTTTCTGAAGCTTGCTTCTTGAGATTTGTGCGTCTGAAGTTCTGATGCACTGCTGAAGCGGGATTTCAATACGTTTGTCCTTAAACACTACTGATAGGCTTCAGTTCGAAAAGTCGAATGGCAAAACGTCAATTGAGCGGAACGACGAGTGGGCAGCATGTAGAGTAGAACCTTCACGTGTTCCAAATCTGTACATAAATTTAATTTTTTTGAACAATTCTTACACATTCGCATAACATACATTTACTCAACGAGGGCTCTCCAATGATTTTATTCATTATACACTCATTGCACAATTATGGGTCATGCACAATTATTAGTCACTTTCCACTTTAATAGATAAATACTAATTAATTGCAAGCTTTTGTTAGCCATTATCATTTTTCGTTGATGAGTTGATTTGTTTTGTGTCACTATACATATCGCACACGGGCTTATACGTCAAAACATACATATTTTCAGTGATTTTTTGTTCGGCGTAAAACCATCTGTCAAAGTAACGCTTCGATTAAGAACATCAGAAAGTGCGTGCGCTGCTTTCGTAAGCTCTGTAAAGGCCAGCTTTAGTGATTTTCAAGAGCGAAATGGTATCGCCACCAGAACAAAGGTATAATTTACGTTCTAAATGTAGAAATTCATGTGACTGCAGCTAATTAAAGCTTATATAATATTGACAGTTCTGCGTACATGTGTCTTGCATACTTTAAGGCGTTTATCAGTGGTTGTGTTGGAGATTTCGTCCCAATTTTGAAAAATTGATTTCAAAACGTGAAAACACGCTTCGTTAAGAGGTTTGAGACCAGTTTTAGATTCTACTATAGATGGTCTATCTTGAATAAGTGACGATTCATTGAAAAAATAGACAAAACATTATTGTTCAGCCGATTCCTCTTGAGTGACCCATAATAGGCAACAAATTGACCCATAATTGTTACACAGCCAATTTTGACCCATAATTGTGGTTTTCATTATTCACCAACATTTCAGTAATTTTTCACCGCCTAAAGTGAATTTTACAAGCAGATTTTTATATAAAACAATAAAAAGGAGTTTCAATGAAGAGAATATAAAATAAAAATAATGAAAGTGTTATTTTTGTATGAAAAACGATTCATATTATGAAATGATTGTTCCTTGAGTGACCCATAATTGTGCAATGAGTGTACTACTTATTTGTGTTACACTAGTGTCTTCTATACAGCTTTATTATTGTAGACTCTTGAAAAGTGTTTACCTAGTTCGATATAAATCGACTCAGTTTCAAACTGCATACCATTGATTCTCTGCATATCGTTTTGATCCATGGGTTTCTGAACTCTCAGTAAACAGTGCTTCGAATACCGAACAACTGTCATTAGTTTGTAAATATCAAAAAGACACAAACATAGCTATACTTGAAACATTTACACTTTCTATCCATTCGACGTACTGCATTTCGACGTTTTGCCAGCCAACAGCCACTACTGAAAAACCCTTGCAGTTATTCTCATTCCAAGCTGGCCCTCAGACCACTATCATACGGGTTGCTGCTTTGCATCCACAGACAGTCGTTATTTTCCATCTTTCGCTTCCAGAGTTTTTTGCACTAATTAAAAACTCCGGTAAAATTCAAAACATACACATTAAACACATGGAAGAAAGCAGGACTGTGATGCCACGAAACGAAGGGTTGCCAGGGTTTTTCTTTCCTGCTAATGAGAAATATACATGCCCGAAGTAGACGAGGTCCGCACAGAGGGATCAAAGCAACCGAGTTGTTTTTCATCTACCGGAGCTACTTTTTAGTTTTGCGCTGTTGGTCCGTTTTGGCTACTATACCAAACCGGCTGCTATACACGCCCTGCGCCTACTGTAATGACTTTGAATATATGTCACAAAAGCAAGCCGACGACGCCATTGTGATGAATTGTTAGGGCTGTTTGCAAGTACGCGTTTCCTATTAATTGTATTTATGTATTTAAAGCTATTTTCGTTCATAGGTCATACATTGTTCAACCCGTAAATATCTTCTTTGTTTTAAAACATTTTACCATTTTATATTTTTTATAGTCAAGGGGAATAGTTGTGCTTAAAAATGCATGGTACTTTCTCCCTTTGCACATTCCCCCCTTTTGCTGAGAGCCAAAAATACGTGGCTTTTTTGTATTTATTAAAAATTCTACTTGTTTTTGCTCAAATTTCATCGTTTTGCTAATTAGCAACAGGTTTCACTGATCCTTGACATGCAAAGAAGTTTGTGACACAAATCCAACGTTCTCAACCAAATTTTATACACGATGAATGATCACAGAATATAGTCTACGGAACTCAAAAAGCCTCAAAGCACCCCTAGAAAATTCATGGCACAAGAAAGTAGAATAACTAGCCACAGAAGTTCAATGTCGCGACTGTTCGTGTGACTAATATCTAGTTTGCCATGCCCTTACAGCGTCAGCAGCGGTACTAGAAGTGTCAAATTAATTTTGTTTACCAAAACAAAAGATCCTTTACGAGAAGGACACTTGAAAATAGTGAATTATTGCAATTAAAGTTATTGAAATAATTAAATGAGAAAAGTGACTACAGCGCCATTAGAGTTCTAGTGTATTTCTATTCACAAGAATTAGGTGAGGTCATCCAAGCTACTCTGGAATTCATTTTCTTAATATCTACAACATCTACTATCGTTTGTGTTCACTCAGTTCATGCTTTAGTTCTAAAAGAAAGTGGAATGTAGTCTATACTGCTGATGGAATCTCAGTACACAGCTATGATACTTTTGGTACATTCATGGGATATTCCAGGCTTTCCAAACTATACTGGAATCAGGACCTCCAAGGTCTGCAGGCTTTACTCTTGTTTCTCTTCACTCTATCGGCACAGTTGTTTCACGATTGTGTCTGTTGCACCTCATTATTTTACGAGTATTTCTATTTGCTGCTATTTTGGATGTCCACTGGCATACAAATGGACCCAATGTTTTTTTGAAGTATGGGTCGCAATATCTGTAAATCTTAGGATATTTTTATTGTAGCGAATGCTCGCGGAATATAATCTACGCTACTCTTAGAGCCTCAAAATGCAATTCTGATAACTTAGTACATTTACTTGGTGATCTTGGTCATCCAAACTATTCTGGAATTAAGACCTTCAAGCTCTACTTCTGTATCTCTATATTTCGATGTAATTCTTTCACGATTAACACTGTTGTATCTCATAATATTTTGAGTATTTCTTTGTATTACTTGTGCATCCACTGACATACAAATGATCTTTATGGTATTTTGAAGCGTATGAAATTACCCAAGAATTCCTCCAGGAGTCCCTCAGGAATTCATCGTGATGTTCTCCGAGAACACCTCTACTGCAAGTTCCTAGGAAATACCCCAAGGACTTCCCGTCAAATTCTTCAGGAGTTTCCCAGCAGTTTCTCAAAAAATGCTTTAGGAGCTATGATGGAATTCCTTCAGGAGTTCCTCAGGAATTACTTTAAGAACCTTTCGAAAAATCCTACATCCTTCGGAAGTACCCCAAGGATTTTATCAGAGGTTTCCTGAAAACTCCTTCAGGAAATTTTCTTCTAAAAATTTCTCCCTCGGATTCCTCCAGAATTTTATCCAGGGATTCCTCCAGCGATTTCTCTAGGAATTCTTCCGGGGATTTCTCCAGGGATTCCTTCAGGGATTTCTTCTGGAATACCCTCAGAGATTCCTTCGCGGATTCCTCCATGAACTGATCCAGGAATTCATTCAGTTATTCCTCCAGGAATCCCTCTAGAGTTCTTTCGGGAATCCATCCAAGATTTCCTCCAATAACTAATCCAGGGATGCTTCCAGAGTTTCCTCCAGAAATTTCCCCTAGAAATTTATCCAGAAGTTCCTGTAGGAAGTCCTCCAGGAAATCTCCTTATAATATTCCTTATAGAATTCCTCAAGGAATTTATCCAAGAATTCATCCAGGAGTTTCTCCAAGACATCTGCCATTCTTCAAAGAATCCTTCCAGGAATTCCAGAAACTCCTACTGGACCTTTCCCAAGAATTTCACCTGTGAACCTTCTAAGATTTCTGCCAATAAATATCTTCAGGGGTTTTTTCAAGAAATTCCTTTAAGAATTCATTCAAAAAAACTTCCGGAAATTCCTGCATGAGTTCCTCCAAGATTCTTCAGGAAATCTCCAAAAAAAATCCTCAAGAAAATACTCTTGAGACAACTCCAGCGATTCCTCCGAGAATTCCTTCAAGGACTTTTCCAAGAACTGCCCCGATACTTCTTCCAAAAATTCCTCCAAGAATTTCTCAAGGAAATACCCCAAGAATTCCTTTTAAGTTTTCTGCAAAAATACTCCAGGGTTTTTTTTTTCAAATAATTTCGTCAGATATTCCTCCAAGAACTCGCCAATGAATTTCTCCAGAATTGTCTTCAAGGATTCCGACAGGAACTCTAATAAGAATTTTTCCATAACCTGCTGCAATACTTCTGCCAAAACACTCCTCCAGGAATTTGGCCAGGGATTCCTTTATAAATTCCTCTATGAATACCTCCAAGGATTTTCGATAAATACCTTCAGAAATCCATCAGGAATTCCTCCAGAAATGCCTACAGGAATACCCCTAGGAATTCCTTCAGCAAAGGAGAGCAAGATTGAAGTACGACAAAGCAGACTGGAATGAGTATGATGTAACTAAATATGCATTATGCTTTCCGAAGCAATCCCTCGGCGACTTGACTTCGATCATTTTCAATTCTACAAAGGTCACACATTCTCGCACTAGTTGCACACCTGGTAAAAAAGCTCTTTGATTTGATAGTGGTCCGAGGAAAATATAGATAGTCGAGGAGTAACTCTCGCTGAGACCGTCCCACTATTTACACCTTGTCTTTAAAAATGCTTAAGGTGGCGCTCGAATTCGAAGTAGATAAATTTGTCCTCTAGAACAAATTGAATTCGATTCCTGAATATAGCTGATGGTTATGGAAAGAATTAGGGATTCATGAGAAAAATTGGCAGTTCCGGGTGTATAAAAGCGTTCACAAGAAGCCTCTAGAAGTTCATCCGGGAATTCCAAAAACGAAAACGACATAAGAATTCCTCCATAAATTCATCTGGAAATTCCTCCGGCTATTCTTCTAGGAGTTCCTCAGAAAACTCCGATAGAAATTCCACTGGGGTTCCTCTGTAAATTATGGGAGGTTCTTTCTGGAACTAGGAGTTTCTCCGGAAAATCCCCTGGAATTCCGCAAGGAGTTCTTCCAGGAATTTCTCTAAGAGTTTCTCCGGAAATTCCTCTAGAAGTTCCACTGGGAGTTCATCCATGAATTTCTCTGGAAATTTCTGTAAGAGTTCTATCGGGAATTTTCCTAGGATTTTTTCTGAGTTTTACCAGGAATTTCTCCAGGAGATCGTCTGGGAATTTCTCTTGGAGTTCTACCGAGAGTTTCTATTTGGGATCCTCCGAAAATGCATTTATGATTTATTCTGACAATTCCTCTGGGAATTCCTCTAGGAGTACCGGGAATTTCACTAGAAGCTCATCCGTGCAGTCTTCAAGGAGCTTCCCCAAGAATTCCTCTAGCAGTTCCTCCGCGAATACAGCTAGCAGCTCCCTCGGGAATTATTGTGGGAGCTGTTCCAAAAGTTCGCCTGAAAGTTGGCTCTGGAATTCAACTAGGCATTGTTCCGGGCGTTCATCATGGAGCTCCTCCATGAATTTCTCTAAGTATACCTATGTAACATTCTCTCTAAGAGTTCCTCAAGATATTCATGTAGGAGTTTCTTCAGCAAGTCAACTAAAAGCTCCTCCGGGAATACCTCTATGAGTTTCACTGCGAGTTTATCTTTAAATTCTTCCGGGAATTTCTCTTGGATTTTAACCGGGAAATCCTCTAGAAATTGTTTAGGAAATTCCTCTAGAACTTGTTCCGGGAACTCCTCTACGAATTCCATTGATAATGCCTTTCGAAGTTTCCCCTGGGAGTCTATCTATGAATTCGTCTAGATTTGTTACGGAGTTGTACGGAGAATTGCCCTAGGAGTACCACAAGGAATTCATCTGAGTTCTTCCGAGAATTTCTCTAGGAGATCTTCTGGGTATTTCTCTTGTTATGCAGGATTTTCTCTGGTAGTTCCACTGGGAATTTCCCTCGGAGCTCCTTTACGAGTTCCACTGGAAGTTCCTCTATTAATTCTCTACTGAGGAATTCCGCTAGGAGTTTCCACTGGAAGTTCCCCATGAATTCTCTACAGTAATTCAAAATTTTCCTCCGGGAATATGTCTGAGAATTTCTCCGAGTTCTTCCGAAAATTTCTCTAGGTTTTCCTCCGCGAAGTCTAGAGTATACAAGTTGATTCTGGACTTTCAGATGTTTTTCCTTTGAGAATTCCAAAGTACCTCCAGAAGTAGGGTAGGGTGGTCCACACGTATATGAAAAACAAATTTTTTGAAAAATGCCAAGTCTTACGTCCTGAATCGATTGTTTTGGTCTCCTAGAAGCCACGTTCAAAATTTGAGATAAATCGAATAAGCCGAAGGGGGCGCTCAAAGTGCTTGAAGTTTGCATGGAAAAACACGGCCAAATGTATGCAGAAATCGTAAGTTTTTGATTTTTGCAGCTAGGTGACGCTGTAAGCGTTCAATGATAATATCCTTTGGTAAGGTGATTATATACCGAACAACTTTGTCCAAGAGCGTAAAGTGATACAACGCCTATTGAAAAAAGTAATACCCTAGGTGAAGTGAGGTTGGAAATTATCAGGGGGAACGACACTAGTTTTGCCAAGCCGAAAAACCCCAAAAAAAAGCAGAAAAAGTCGAAAAAGTCCGGTAAAACCCGCAAAACTTTTGCGGGTTTTAGCGACTTTTTTGAGCTTTTTTTCAGCATTTTTTGAGGTTTTTGGGCTTGGTAAAACTAGTGTCGCTCCACCTGAAAATTATGATTGTTATTCCAGTACATGCAAAGGAATAATATGAATAATGAAATCTCAATACTTCGCCTCACTTTGCCTAAGTTATAACCACAGTATAACTTTTTTCACAGGCGTCGGATCACTTTGCAGTCTTCGAAAAAGTTGTTTGGTATATAGTCACCTACAATAATACCAAAGGGTTTTATCATTAAGCGCTTAACACAGCTCCACCTAGAGGCAAACAATCAAAAACTTTTCTGCATATATTTGACCACGTTTTTCCATACAAACTTTAAGCGTTTTGAGCGCCCGCATACCCAACTAACATTTATTGTGAATGTAAACGTCAACAAAGCGTCCTCAATACGGCTTGAAGCTGAGTTACTGTGTTGTATATATGGACGGAAGCTTCTATGCAAGCCCTATACCAATGAATCTGGCGAACTTATTCCACATGTATGTGCTGTGCGAGCAGCTTCTATGCCACGAAGTCATAGCTTTTTTCTCGGCTCCTATGTAACCACTAACTGAATAACATCTTGAGAAGGCGCTTTTTCAGCCTTTTCGCAGATGTTAAATAATAGTTATACGGCATCCCCAAATTAATCGATTAAATATAGCTAGGTTATGGATACCGTGACGCAATACATGTGAAACTGGAATTATCGCTTTTAAAATTGAATAATTAAAGTACTTGCCGCTACTTGGAATCGAACTCCCGATTTCCGTATCCACTGGTCCCGATGATGCCCTCGCTGCCACACTGCTGTATATAAATAGCATAGAAAATAGTCCGTTTTGTTTTACTCCAGACAAGGCTTCATCATTGTGCCACAAAAAACCTTACCCAACTCCATCTTGCTGCAAAGGCTTGTGAAACGTCAAACGCAAAAATGTTTACATTGAACAAGCTGTGTGTTTGCGCCAACAGATTCTTCGTCACAGCTTCTAGCTGAAAGAGTGTTTTTAAACAGCTACGAAGCGCTGCTGTTTCGTGTATTTGGCAACATTACAAAACGTACTGTATAAAAGCAGCTGTTGTATTGGCTGAGACTTTTGCTCGACTTGCACATCTTCCGGCATTGAATTAAAATGCAAAAAAGGAAAGGCAAATAATTTCACAGCACAGAGATGGATAGCTGTAAAAAAAAATGTGTAGTAGCTATATATCCCGCTTAAAGTTTGTTTTGATAATAATGTTTACATCCGACAAGCCGTGTTGGTATACCAACAGTTTCTTTATAACGGCTTCTAGCTGTAATGAAATCGAGTAACGGCCTTTAAAGCGCTGCTGGTTTGGGGATTTATCAGTATAACAAATTGTACTGTATAGTAGCAGCTGTTTTGTTAGTGGGGACTCCCATTCGATTTGCTAAAGTTTTCATATCTTCCGGGAAAACTCCCGGAGTTGGAATAGAGTGGAGCAAAGGCAACCCCAGTGACAAGCGATGGATTTCTGAAAACCGAGTTTGGTAGCTGTATGGAGCCTGTTTTGCAGTCGTGTATTAGCTTATGATTTATATTTTACTAGCTTCCCTTTTATTTCATTTTATTATTTTGACTGCTTTTAATCGATGGTTATACAGCAGAAAGCAAATGTCTGAAGCTATGAAACGTCTTTTGACCTCGGGAGCTCGTGCAGTCCCAGAAGAGGACCCACCTAGACCCCAAGCTGCTGGTCTGACCGTCGGCAGCTTCCGGGGTGGGCGCGAAAGGCCTCTTTTGCTCCCGAGTCCCAGGGCGTTGAAAGGAAGGGAGAGTTTTCGGTGTGGGAAAGTGAAACATTTACTCACGTTTAAAGCTATCCGATGTATTGCACCCAATGAAGCAGACTTGGTGATGGCGCGGGCATGGCAGTTTCGCAGGAGGTACTTTTGTTGGTCGGCCGTCCAGGTCGTGTCTTGGCATCGGTCACACGGTATTCCGGTCCCTCATGCAGGGGGAGGTGTATTATGAGCACTGCAGTGTCACTGGTTATAATGACCGGACGGACTCTGGTGCGTTATCGAGGGTAACGGGCACCGTACCCGCTTGTCGAGGGGGGGGCACGATCGGCGTGTATCGACGTGACGACACTACGACCCCTCGCACCGTACGCACCGAGAAGTTGTTTCTCCGCCACCTGATCGTCGCATATACGAAACATTTGACGAAGGCGGCCCCTCCCCCACGTGTACAGAGGGGGGGGGGGGGGGGGTTGTACTGGTACACACTACCGAAGTTCCGGGGGTTTTTAATCTTCGAGCCGCGCGCGCACGTCCTTGCGGTGAAGAGCGCTAGAACCAACTGCCAGTCTCGGTCGCACCGATTTCTGCAGAGACCGATCACATTCGCCCTGATTCCCGAATATTTTTCCGATCGTGCCCTATCGGTGCTCGCTTCAGCCTTTTCGCCGCCGTAGTTCCGCTATTCGCGACTACGAAGGTAAAAGAGATTCCAACTCTTTGTCGCTCTAATGAAAAACCTCGTAAGGAACTGTCAGAATGTGCGTGAAAAAAAAGCAAAAAATATTTCCCTCTCGTTTTTTCTCACGTAAACCTTCACGCACATTCGACAACTTCGTAGTCGCGAATTGGCCCACGCATCATCATTGGTGCTAAATACCGTCCAAAACGTTCAAAATGAACGTTACCGTGTTAAATGTGCGATCCTTCTTTCCGAAACCATATCCAGTTCAAATGTTACTGTTTAGGACGGTTACAGCTTGTAGCGCTGACAATGTTAGTTGGGTGTCCTATTGATAGGATGCTGGGCGTTCGGGGCAAGTATTATGGATTCATGAAAAAAATGGCGTACACGAGATTCCAGAAAATGATACTGATTTTGGAAAGCAAATGTTTTGGAAATCTCTAGTAGAGAGGAAATTTCTCGAGCAGCTCTTTAAAGGATTCCTCCAGCAGTTTCGCTGGGGATTCCTCTAGCATTTTCTCCGGAAAATTCTCTAAAAGAACGCCAGAAGATCATACGGGTATTCCGAGAGTGTTCATCGAAAATTCTTCTAGCCTTTTCCCCCCGGGAGCTCAAATGGATTTTTTATTAGTTCCTCCAGGAATTCCTTTTGGGATTCCTCCGGGAATTCATTTAAAAATTCTTCTAAAAAGCCCTCTAGAAGTTCATGAATTCTTGTACATGAATTCTCCAGAGAATTCCCGTATAAAATCCTCTGAGAAATCCTCAACGAGATCGTCCGGTAATTCTGCAAATTACGGGAGATTCATCCCAGGTTTCCTCTAGCAATTCATCCAAGAATCCCTCTAGGAGTTTCTCCATAAATTCCTCTAGCAATGCCTCCAGGAATTTCTCTAAAGGAGCATCCAAAAATGACGTAGCATTTGAGGGTGAGGTGTATTCTGGGATTGTGTGACGAGCCATGTATTAGGTATGGGAAAATATGTTACGAGGGGGAAGGGGCATTAAAAAATGACGTAATTTTTAAACGCTTCCTAGGAGTTCCTCCGAGAATTCTTCTAGAAGCTCCACTGGAGTTGCTTCGTAAATTCCGGGAAGCTCTTTCAGGAATTTCTCTAGGAGTTCCTCAGGGACTTCCTTTAAGAAATTCTCCGGAAATTCCTCTAAGAGTTCCTCCGGGAATTGCTCTAGGAGTTCCATCAGGAATTCCTTTAGTAGTTCTTCCAGGAATTTCTCTAGGAGTTTCTCTGGAAATTCCGCTAGGAGTTCCTCCGGAAATTCCTCAAGGAGTTCCACTGGGAGTTCATCTGGGAATTTCTTTGGGAGTTCTACTAAACAGTTCTATTTCCTTAGGAATTCCGTTAGGAATTCGTCTGAGTTTAACCGGGAATTCCTCTAGGAGATCGTCTGACAATTTATCTTGAAGTTCTACTAGAAATTTCTCTAGATGTTCCACTAGGAGTTTTTCTTTGAGGCCCTTCGAAAATTCTTTTATGAGTTCCTCCGAAAATTCCTCTGAAAATTCAACTGGGAACTACTCAAGGAGTTCTTCCGTAAATTCTTCTAGAAGTTCCACTGATAATTCTTCTAGGAGTTTCCTGTGATAGTTTCTCTGTGAATTATTCTAGACATTTCTCTTGTAGTTCCATTGTTCAATTCTACAGGAGTTCTATTGGTTATTCCCTTTGAACTCTGCTGGGAATTTCCCTAGGGGCTCCTCTGCGAATTCCTCTTGCAGTTTTTCCGGGAAGTCCTCTAGAAGTTCATCCGAGCATTCTTCAAGGAGCTTCCCCAAGAATTCCTCTAGGAGGTTCCTCTGGAAGTTCCTCTGCTAATTCAGCTAGGAGTTCCTCCGCGAATTGTTCTGGGAGCTGTTCCGAGAATTATCCTAGAAGTTGCCCCTGGAATTCAGCTAGGAACTGTTCCGGGAATTCCTCAAGGAGTTCCTCCATGAATTCCTCTAGGAATTCCTCTGTGAGTTTCTTTAAGATTGCCTCAGGATTCCCATGTAGGAGTTTCTTCGGGAAGTCAACTAAAAGTTTCTCCGGGAATACCTCTAGGACTTTCACTGTGAGTTTTTCTATAAATTCTTCTGGGAATTCCTCTGAAAGTTTAACCGGGCAATGCTCTAGAAAATGCTTTGGAAATTCCCCAAGGAGTTCCATTAACCATTAACAATGCCTTTCAAAGTTTCCTCTTGAAGTTCATCTATGAAATCTTCTGGAATTTTTCTTGAAGTTATACAGGAATCTCTTTAGTAGTTCCACTGGGAATTTCTATAGGAGTTCCTTTATGAGTTCCACTGGAAATTTCTCTATGAATTGTCTACTGGAAATGCCTCTAAGAAATCCAGTGAAAACTCCGCTAGGAGCTTCCACTGGGAGTTCCTCTATGGATCCCTCCTTGAATTTCTCTAGAAGATCTACTAGGAATTCATCTGAGCTCTTCCGAGAATTTCTCTAGTGTTTCCTCCGTGAAGTCCTCTACAAGTTCATCTTCTGAGAATTCTTCTAAAAAAATTCTTCTAGAAGGAGGAGTTTCGCCGAAAATGAATCTTCCGGGAATTTCTCTAGAGTTTAATTGGGAATTTTCTAGTAATTCCGCTGGCAATTTCTCTACTGTAAAAGTGTGACACTCCATGCATTCAGTATACGATAACGCGTTACAGAGTGAAGAAAAGCCCCATGGCAGATAGCCTTCTTGCACCACTTCCGTTTTACAAAATCGATGAAAATGTATTAGTTTTGTGAATAATTCTGCTGAAGTAACAAGCAAATATTATTTCTGAAGAAGGTTCAGAATATGCAACCCAATTAGCGTATTGGCTATACGCGCATACATACATTCAGTGCTACCTTCAAAACGAACCTGCCGCGAAGACCCAAAAGCAGAAAAAAAGAAATCTCCCACTTTCATAATTTTAATCTTCATTAAATTATTACTTAATTTGGGCCGTTGACATTCCCGGTTGGATTTTCTTTCGCTGATTTTCGCGACCGACACTGTTCGACCATGCTTGTAGGAAAATTAGGGCCGAAAGATGGAGACTCTTTGGGACTAAGCGCAGCCTGCCAGCCAGCCAAGGGAGTGCAGGAGTAAAATGCGCCTTATAAGTTAGTTTGAGGGCTCGCATAGTCGATTCGGTAAACATGCAGCTATTCAGCAAAACTTCTCGTGACAGAAATTTCCTTTTATTCCTTGGAAATTAGTTTGAATAAACAGAATCGTTTTTTTTTCTACAAAACTTTTTCGGTTCCTTGTAGCGTTCAAAAACTGTGCAACATTAGAGTGTAATTGGTAGAATCCCTATGCTCAGCATTGTGCTTCAAATTTGTATGGGGTTTAGCATCGGAAAACTTCCTTTGCTGATGTAAAAGGATAACCTAGAATATAATGAAAAAGTAAACGTGTAAAAAGTTATACAATTGGTCATACGCGTCAACTTGTGTTGTAGTTTGTATTATTGATGTACGCCAATGGATGTTATCCTTAATATGCATTTTGTGTAGTGATTTTCCAGCAAGCACGAGATAATGACAAGGACAACACACTCCTTCCTCCCACACCCACGTTCCCTCCCCTGACAAGCTGATAATTTTACAGGAAAACAGGACCACCACGAGTTCCGCTTCCGCAGGAGCAGAGCCGCAACAGCCAAAGAGAAAGAGAAACGCGCGGGCACTCGCCAAGCGGAAGCATAAAATTAATTAAGAAAAGGCGGGCTTGGCTTGGCGCTCGGCCTGATTTGAATTTGAATTTTTAAATTATTATTTGTTTCGTGAGCGCCCAGTGAGGAGGGTGGGTCAGCGTGCGCACCCAGCCAAATGGGACTGCTGGATGGCTGCAGTATAGGCGCGGAGACAGCTGCCAGCGGGGGATGAGAAATGGGTCGGCTCTGGTCGTTGTTTCACACAGATTAGATTTGCTTTTCCGAGCGGAAAAACTGCCAGACCGTTATTGAACGGATCGTATTTAGACCGTGAATAGACTGTTCCTGTAGAATCATAATCCTTATTTTTAAGTATTTTTAAAGACAATTTTTCAATGATCCTTGTTTTATAGGGCTCTCAGACACTTCCAATTTTTTACCATTTTAAGAAATAAAATGACTTTTGTTTTATTTTCCACCGTAAGAAAATGATTATTGTCTATAGTACGAACATCTGTCGGGAAAGGTCTATTAGAGAAGAATCCATTTTCCAGCTTAGGCTTCCAACCATCGCAATGCTACATAGCAGCGAAAAGAAAGCGATCCAAAACTGAGCCTAATTCATGCGGCTAATTGAGGTCGTGAAAGTTTGTCATCCTGTAGAAGAAAAAAAATCAAAGAATCGAATTATTTAGCTGATAATTATCAAGAACGCGTGAAGTATCAGAGTTGTCTCATATTTCCATAATTTAATGAATTAATAATAATTCGACACTGATTTTTCATTTGGGCCAAACTGACATTTTCGAGTTTTCTTCATCGATCCTCTCTTTGTGTTATCACAGAATGTGTCTTGAGTTTTCCAAAGATTTTTTGATTGAAATGCGAAGAAGACGACTACATGTTGCTATAGAAACAAAAAGAATAATGATTTTGTTTGTTTTGATCAAGTTATTAGCGAAAGAGAGAGTTGACGAAGAGAAATCGATCAAGTCAGTTAGGCCCTTATGAAAAATCATTGTCGAATTCTTTGCGAATAAAAACTTGTGAGTGTTTTTGTTTTTGATTTGCTTCGTACTCCCGAATCAGGCGACTGCAGATGCACTCACACAGGACCCAAGAGTAAGCCGTATGTATATTTTGTCAGGATATTTGAGAACCACTAAACATTATTCCGTATTAATCATACAAAACAAGACTCTCGTTTCTATCAATGCACTCAAAAAGGCAGTAACTGGGTTGTTTAGTGAATAAAATATTGCTATTTTCTATAGTCTAATCGAAAAAGCTCATTTTTCTGAGTATAACGTGATTTTATTGGATTTCAATACCATTGTTCGATGGTTAAGTCAACAAAACAGTTTTAATTTCCGTGGATAGAATGACCACAGACTCGAATCACGGCTCAGTTATGGTTTTACACCGGGAGAGCCAATAGTTTTAAGTTTGTGTGTATGTTATTGTTGTAATTGTAATTGTTGCTGAATAAAAAAAAAAAAAAAAAAAAATGACCACAGACAAACAGACGTAACACATTGAACGCTTTTCATGGAATTTCATCGCCCAGGTCACAATACCATCACCTGGTGGAAAAGTTGTACGAATCACTGTGTTGTGCAATATCGTCAACAGAAGGCGCTAGTTTGAAACGTCAAACACGAAGAAAAACGATGAGCGCCTCAGGTTGTGAAAGCCACAACTATGAAAATTTAAAATGATCGTTAAAAGCCTGGTCGATGAAAATTTCGCAAGTGTTACGTCTGTTTGTCTGTGGAATGACAGTTCAATCGATAAAATTACAGTTCGACCCGAACAAAAAAATCCCCATACAAACTTTAAATGCATTTTAAAAATAGTTCCCGGACACCAAAAATTATGAAATTTTGGATTTCGACTAATTTTTGGGTGGAGAATCCGACTATAATAACCCGGACACCCCTAAAAACCCAATTGGGTATTGGTTCCCTTATTAAACATGTGGTTCCCATTTTCACCCTACTCTTAGCAAAGGATTGGAGAACTGTTTGTTCGTTTAGTCGTTTGATTGCGTTTGATGACTGCGAAGCCGAAAAACTTCCCTGGTTATACAGAGTTTTCAGTCAATAGCGCTCTACGAAAAGAAGTCCTTCTCCAAAATATGGAACATGTGACATGGCGACCGTGACAGTACTCGATCTTGCTATTTCTGGATCTCACTCGCGAGTTACTACTCGATGAGAACATTTCCTTCTCTTCTGGGTGACGACAATGAGCAAACGTCTAACTATGACATTTTTGAACTATCCGTTAGAAAGATGTACGATATAGAGTGAGTAGAAGAATGTCGTCTGTTTTTCTATGTCGAGATCATCATCGTTCTTTTTATTAATCTTTTATCAGGCCTAAGGTTAGTTTGCCTCGGGAACCACACCTTTACTTCTCTGCCGAAGAAAGAACTAACATTGAGTACTGTCCGCGTTTAAGGTTAACATATTTGCATGAACTGGGGTGCTGTACACTTCTATTTGCTTATTTACACAAAAAAAGTTATTGTGTAAGCTACCGAAGCCATGGTTAAAATAATAATCGTACTAATGATTTACAACCGACAACAAAATCTGTGACGGTCACTGTAATATGAGAACTTGCATCTTACAACACAGTATAATTAAAAATACAATGTTCAGCTGTTGATTTTTTTTTTTTGTTTTGTTTTGGTAATGTTGCGCATTGCTAGTTAAATAATGCAACCTATGCAATCGATAGTTTCGACAACAAAATTTATACCAGTGTACCTTGCTATAGCTTACTGCGTGGCATATTTTCAGACGTTATTCTTTTAAAATGCATCCGTAAGGGTTATGTTTAGGCTTACACACATTTATTAACCTTCGTAGGATGTTAGGATAGATGCCCCACGCTGACGTAATGCACGTTAAGCGTGCTTCTTTTTTTGGTCGTATAGACCCCAACATCTTACTAAGGTTGAGCCCATAAATTTCATTACGCTGATTCACCGTTTTTTTTCTCGGTTTGCACGGGTATTCAGCAAGACCATGCTGAAGGTGGCAAATTCGATTCCCGGTAGGATCAGGAACTTTTCGTTAAGGAAATACTCTTTGACGTCCTTGGGCATAGTGCCTGCCACCACACGCTGGCTCCCTATCACTCGTTTCATTTTTTTTTTTCATTCGACACACGTAATAAATTACAACTCTTAAATATTAAAGAATAATTGCCATCAAACCGGTCCACTTGTTTAACCTACCAGGACGCGCTCCATCAAGCAACCGAAAGTGCACCGCGTTCGCGCTGTATACAACGAGCGATGTTTTTTGGTAGTGTTGTACTTTTTACAACAGCGCGCGTCCTGAAGGGTTAAGGTTGAAGGATTTTTCCATCCGCAATACAGTGAATACATTTTCACTGCAGAAATTTCAGTTTTGAACAAGAAAACTGCTTTCGAATTTTCGATGATGACGATTATGTCAATGAAGAATCCTTCAACCTTAACGTAATCTGCCGTAATTCTGCAGAGTGACGTAAGCGACATGGATAGTTTTGGCACATTTTTTGGTTATAATGCATAAAACTCTTGGTTATCCTCTAAGTTTCTTTCCTCCATAGATGATAGATTACGACTAGATCTTGCATTCTAGTACAGCAAGCATACCACAGTGTTATTTTTACATCAGATATTTTAAATAATATACCAACAAATATCGAAATTTTGAATGGCGCTTACGTCACTTTGCAGAATTACGGCAGTAATATTCTACCTCTCCTATGCAAACTTCATTTTAGGCAAAGCAAGTTCTGTTTCCTTCACTGAAAGCAGCCTTGCAGTTGAGATAACTATTCCGCAGGGTCATTCTAAAAACACAACGCAACTAAATTCGTACAGTAAGTTTCCTTTCTTACAAATGAACGTGATTTATTGTCCGTAATTTTACCAACCGGTCTCGAATCAAGAGCCTTGAGTGCTGTGCATTAAATACGTAGACTTATTTTTACTCATCTCACACCCCATCTCCTTCTTCGTGGATTTTTTTCCATACAAAATTTTTGAAATTTGGTTTGAGACGCCAGATTTGATTGCGGTCTTCGACAAAGTTGTAGTTGTTGTAGTTGTAACATTGCTTAGAGTGTCAGGGTTCAACTAACCCGCTGGCAACCGCTGGTTAAGTGATGAGATGAATTTATCTAAAGCTATCTCAATGTACAGAAATGCATCTCGAGCTGAACTGTATGAAATTATGACTGTTGAAAAGTATGACGATAAGTTCAACTATGATGTGTGACAGCATTTTGACTTCGAGAAATATCACAGATTAACACGTGGTATGTGATTCACCAAATTCTTTCTCAATTTTGATTTGATTCTCATCCATCTGATAACTCTCCGATTCAATTTCTCTCTTTTTTTTCTCTAGTAAGTTGCTGCAGGTCAGTTATTTATGCAGATTTGTGCATTCTTCTTGTGGACAAAGTTTGTGAAATGTGGAATTAATTAAAATGACGTCGGCAATCGTGCTCGAGCACAGAAATAGTGTGATTGCTGAAATGCATAAAAATCCACATTTGGAAAGCAACCAACTATACCTTCAGCATGCCAAAGTCCGTTATCATATTGAGACAAGGTAGTAGTCGTTTATCCTGGTATTGAAAATAGCTTGTTTTAACTACTGGATCCTCCCTGAAACCCCCTGGGTCTCCCTGAGAAGCCTCTGAGACACTCTGAAGCGCCCCTGAGACCTCCACATACCCACTGAAACGCTTTTGAAACCTCCGATACCCCCTCCCCCTTAATCTCCCTTGGAGCCCCTAAAATCCCTGGGATGTCCCTTAGACCACCTGAAGCCCAAAAACCCCAGAAGAAAAGAGAGAAGAGCCCAGAAACCCCATGAATTCTCGCAAGACTCCCTGAAACACCCTCCTGAAATTTTCTCTGACCCACTGGAACGCCTCTGAAATCCCTGAGACCCCCGAATTGATCCTGAGATCCATTGGAACACCCTTGAGACTCACTGAAGCATCCCAGAGACTCGGGCGCGCTTGGTATACATTGCGCCAGCGTGCTGTCTAAAGTCGTGCACGCTGGCTTAGTGCATAGCAGGCGCGTACGACATTGGAGGGCAGCTACGCGCATACCTAAAATGCCTTTCAGACCCCTGAAACACCCCTGGAACCCCTTGAAACTCTCCTGAGACCCCTGGAATGCCCTTGAGACCTCTTGAAGTGTCTAACTACGAGGCCTCCTGGAACCCCCTGAAACTTCCCTTTAATTGTCTAGAATTTCCCTAAGAGCCCTTGAAGCGTTCCTGAAGTGACCCTGAGATTCCCTAGATTCCAGTGAAACCCTTAGTGAAATGTTTTTTTTATTCTCTTATCTTTAAGTATGGGTTCTTAAGAATGCTCTGTCAGTTTTCATAGAGATCCAAGCAGTAGAAGCAAAGATATAGCATTTTGCGCCTCGCTCCCTTATGAGTGTGATTATAACCAGCGCGATTAAACGCCATTATCTCGGAATCAGATCTCAACCGTTTTTTTCTGAGTGTTCGCTGTTTATGTGTCGTGTCCTTGAAGGATCAATATTTTTCTCTAGAAGAAATCATATCAATGTGATTTATTTTATTCTTTTTTTTTTTGCTGAAACGGCGACTTTTTTGAGAAAAATCGTTCCCGTTTGAGAAATAAAACCTTTTTTGTTATTCCGATCGTTCGAGGACATCACAAGGTCCTCTAGTAATGTTTTTGTTTTGGGTTTGCGCTATCAGTTAAGCCGTTGGACTGTAATCATAGTGACGGCGTGCTTCTCTAAATAAAACACAAAAACACTTTTTATAGAAATTGTTATAACACTTCAACATGTATAACCCCTTAAATGCTCCTAAGATCTCTTGGTACTCCACTGAAACCCCTTGGGATTCCCTTTGCTACCTCCCTTCACTCTACCCCAGGGTTTCTCAAACCATGGGTCGATATCGTTATAAATATCTAATTTAACTTAGGCCGTTACAAATACTTATTTCACTTTAAGTGTAGAATTAGCATCTAAGTTAAAATACACATAAATAAAAACAAAAAAAAAATATTTCACTTTTTGTCGCACCACTCTTTGGCTGGTCGACGGGGGGGGATAAAAATAATAAAGCGTTTATACTTAAAAAATATTAAAAACTCATCGGCTCAGCTAGAGCTCTTCCACAGTTCTTAACTGAGAGTTTACGCTGCCAATGACCACGTTGCATGTGTATATCATGTGGCGGACACGAGGTACATCATAATCAAGGAAATTTCCTTTATAAAAAGTTCCTGGACCGACCGGGAACTTAAAACGTCACCCCCAGCATGAATTTTTCCTTCTATTGAACATAGGTATTTCTTTCTAGTATCATTGCCAAAATAGGTTTCGACGCTCAAATTGCTGATGTTCAATATTTTTTCCTCCTTTTAAACATAGGCTATTCTTTCTAGTTTCATTGTTAAAATAGTTTTTGGCAAATCTGTTTCCAGTTTTATAATTGCTGAATTGCAATTCATCCTGATGCCCATTCGGCCTAATGGCCTTCGGCCTAATGACCCTGCATCACAATGTTTGACTTCATTTCCAATTTATTCAGAAGTTCATAAAAAATGTTCTTAAGTGACGTATTTTATGGAAATACGTGCTGGTAATTCGCCAAATTGAATTACCAACAAAAATGGATCGCTAGCTGGAAAAGTTTGAGAATCCCTGCACATCCTTATAAGCAACTCCTGGGCGCGTGTTGCCAGCTAGCGTTATTATTGTATTTTCTTGTATATTGTATTTTGATTTTGTATAACTCTCCTACATTTTATGCAGGTCATTAAGGACAAACGTCTTGACATTCCGCTTCAACAGCGCATCAAAACTTCAAACGTACAAATCTCAAGAAGCAAGTTTTATATAACAAAGCATTTTATTATTCTGTTCTTTCTCACTTGTAATAACTTTAAAATAAGAAGCTCAGGTGCGTTGGTTTTGTTTACGAAGATATTTGTGCCCTCGAAATCGTGAGTAGGAGCCAAAGTCGGCCATTATGGCGACCATTTTGGGATTCTAACAAGTACAGTGTATCAAACAATTGTCCGTACAGCAATTTTTTGGTCAAATTAATTTTTTATTAAATTGATCATAATTTTTTTATACTTCAATCAAATACGCTGAAATTTTGATCAATCATGCATCATATATCAAAGCTCCATTGGTAAAATTTTGAGCGAGATTGAATAAGTTTTCTGAAATTTATAGAACTTTTTGTAAAATTTATAAAATTTTTGAACACATTTGTTCCCGAAGGGAAACCAAAATTTTTAGAGCGGCTCAGATTTTGTAGCAACGCTTAAAACTGCAATTTATTTAATCATTCAATTAACATTCTTAATCTATTCTAGTACAAATACTCACAAGAAGTGGTTTCCAATTCTATCTTGGGATGATAATGGGTGCAGTTACCCTAACTTGATTGAGTGTGAATCTGTAGTACGGTACTAGGATAGGATGCGTCACGAAGTCAGCCGATTTGAGACCATTTTGCTGTCAAACGGAGACCAGTCGCTGATTGGTAGAAATTGATACCCGTTTGCTGCGATCAGATCGCTTTGTTATTGATTTGGCCGTGTTGCTAGTTTGTCGGTTTAGCATGTGATAACAATATTCAAAATTATTATATTTTTCTATTCAAGTTTTATTGGCTTAAAAATGTCAGCAATCAAATGTGAAACATCCTAAAGTGACTCTTATGTCTGAAAATTGACAAATACCATTGATTTGGTGCAAAATCAATTGAATTTTTGATATATTTCTCTATGAATGAGAGAACCTTTCTTTAGAAATCAATTTTACTTGCAAGTTATGCTATTCCTGATGCGATATATATTTTACGGTGCGAATCGTTTCAATCGTTAAAATTAAATCGTTTGAAAGATTTGGAATAAAGAAAAGTGGCAGCACTGGATTTCCATCGTTGACGAAATCGAACGTAAAAATAACAAGGCAGGCGAATTTCTGTTGTCACATCCTATCCTAGGTACGGTAGATAGTAAATGATAAATAAACACTCAAACCGTTTCTGCTACTATCTACGTGTAATTACTTACAGCGAATGTCGCCGGAATGTGGACACCTTTCCTATTCCTATTACCGGTGATTCCCAGGTATCTGTCACGGATCGGATTGGCAACAGCTACGAAATAATCTTGGTAAAGCGCTGTTTGCAGTTCAGAAGGAATGTTTCGGCCTATCTTGATGCATGGGAAATTGCTTGCCTGAATCGCCCAAGAAACCGTTTTTCTTCGATCGCAGTACGCAGTTGCGAAGAAATGACAGTTCAAATGGCAGTGACCGTGGAAAGTTTCTGCCAGGAATCGGTCAAGAAGTTTCTTGGGCGATTCCTTTCAAACACCAAACTAGGCTTAAGTATTCACACAAACATTTCACGGTCAACACTAATTAATTTCTTTTCAGGTTCTTACCGTATTGCAGATAATTACAACCGATTTTTGGAAGTGTTCTCGCCCCGAATTCACTACAATTTCAATAAAATAACGCGCCTTTGCACAACTCAACTAATTTGCCTCATCTTTTACTGCAATGGCGAAATATCTGCCTACCGCGCCTACCGTCATAATCATCGTCATTCCCATCATCATCATATGGTTTTTATTTACCTTCTCGCTCATAGTGGTTTCTGCTTTTAGTGGTGTTGCGTGTACGTACACGCTGCATTACACGAACACCACCTGAGTTACTGGTTGAAAATAGTAAACAAAGATCAGCTGTTCGCAGCAAAATCAAATGGGCATATTTTCAACCAGTAGATTTGCATTAGTGTTCGTGACACCGCGCTGCGAAACCACTATTGCCTATCACACTACTACTACCACCACACGCAAGCTGTCATGCTGCGGTGGTTATGCTGCGGTTAGGCGGGTCCAATTTTAGACTGGCCCAGAAAACCACGGAAACTTATTTAAATGCGGCTCGTCAACAACATTTCAGGCCAAACATTTCAATAGGTCCTATCTGCATTTGAGAGGCTCTCTTTGTTCACTTTCTCTTTCAATTATTGCAATGTAATGGTACACTTTTCAAATCTTTTTGCATTACAAATCAAAAAACCAATGGTTTTGACCATCGTTCAATGCAAGGTGATAATCATAATACAAATAAACAGCTGAGATAATAACGAAAGAGAGGGAAACCAAAGAGAGCCTCTCTTCTGCAGATAGGACCTTTAGACATGTTTGGCCTGATTTTTAAAACATTATATCTTAATATGTACTCTATGAAACTTTTTCATTTTTTTCTGTGATACAGCTCATACCTAAGGCTTTCATATGCGGCTTCGTTTCAGGTTTTATATTTACTACAAAAAATATGAAAAATCTGTATATGTTCAGAGTGTCATTAGGAAATTTATTATAATTTGATCAATAAAAGTGCCAAGTGTTTTCAACGTTCTTAAATTCTCTTAATGAAATATTTTTATACAGGACCTACTAAACTACAAATGAAGAGTAGGTCCTATGTATTTTTTGTTCTGTTAATGCACTTTTATTGGTGGAAAACGTTTGGCAGATTATATGTGCAAAATATGGTAAATTTTTAAACATCGTCAACTACATAAGCACATTTTTCATATTTTTTGTAGTGAATATAAAACCTCAAAAGTACCTGCATATGAAAGCTTTAGGTATCAGCTGTAACACAAAACAAAAATGAAAAAGTTTCATCGAGTACATACTGAGATATAATGTTTTAAAAATGTGTTTAAAAATCTTATAAGTTTTTCTGAAAGTTCTACAACTTTCACAAAACTTATTCGATCTCGCTCAAAATTTCACCAATGGAGTTTTAATATTCATGATTGCTCAAAAATTCAGCGTTTTTGATTAACGTATAAAAAAGTTATGAACATTTGAATGAAAAATTATTTTGGCCAAAAAATTGCTGTACGGACAATTGTTTGATACACTGTATGTCCTTAAAAAAAGGTGCAATAATTAGGTATAAGTGCATAAAATAACTGTTGTATCAGAACAGGTATCGAAACCCTGCTTTCAAAAATGCTGAAAAGTCAAATGGGATTGATATGCGAGTGGGGGCAAAATGAAGATATTTACAGTACGAATTTTTAGATTAAAATAGATATTTTTAGATGAAAATAGTACAATCAAATACTTACACTCGCTTTCGATTAGATATTGAAGTCATCAGCAAATCGAAGAGATGGACATCCAGGACCCTTGTCATCCGCATGAATTCAATCAAGACAAAATAAATAGCAACTCGTTCGATTATTTCAACACTTTCGTTCCATTTCGTTTTTATTAGCTAACTTATCATCTAGCAACATTATAGCCTATATAGTTCAAAATTTTTGATCTCCATTTTTTATCAGTTGCATTTTCTGTCAGTTTTCTTATAAAAAACATAATTAGTACACTTTATAATATGCTATTTCATAAAGATTCATCGTAATCGTTTCATTCAATCGATACTTTTTACACTAGAGTTCATTCATATTTTACTCCTCTCTTTCTTTTAGTTTCACAATTTCTTACACTCGATCACGCTTCCCCACCGCATTGTACGTTCAAATAGAGTAGAAAAAATAACTATTAACTATGTTTCACCGAATAAACTATTTTTTGTTTGAATATATATAAGAATCTTTAAAAGCTACTCACACTACCGATTGTGAACTCCCTATAAGGAAAATCGGTAATTTCGTCGTCGTTTATTGCGCGTCCACCTGCGGCCAGGGGCCAAGGCGGCAGCTAGACCTCTGTTCCGTCCTCTCCTTCGTCGGCAAACAGCGGGCTGGTGCTACTGGTACTGGCTAGGCCACTGGATCCGGGTGATGTCGCCGCCGCCACCACCAGGCTGGGCTTCTTCTTAGGCTTCGGTGGTGGCCGAGGTGGTACTTTGCTCCTGCTACTGCTGCTTCCGCCGGTGGTGGTCCTTCCGTAGATCGATTCCAGGCCGGCTATTGCAGGCGTCGCTGATTGTCCTCCCACCTCGGGAATCGATTCGTAGTTGCTGCCGCCGGTGGAATTGTTGTGCGTCGGCGGCAGGGCCGTTTGTCCGCCGGGAGTCGCTGGAAGTGGTCGATTCTTCATACTGTAGGTACTGCTGGAGCCCGCGCCCGCCTTGCCGCCCGATTTGTTCAGCTTGAGCGTCGAATTGCCGGACGCGGTCGTCCGGAGGCCGAGATTGTCGTATACCGGTTCCGTCGCAGCCGGGAGGTCTCCGCTGTTGGACGTTGGGCTTGTGGGTGGCAGCAGTTCCGCCGTCGTTGCAGTCGAGTTGATCGATGGGGTCCAACTGGGGGTGCGAGGTTTCCGAGGGATCGTGACGTAACCTTGTTTCATAACGACCTGCGGGTAGATTAGAGGCGCCGGCGTGAAGGGCGAATTCGATCGCTGCGTTGCGATCGCTAACGTTCGACCCGTTTTCGGATGCTGCAGCGTTCGGAACCCGGCCGGGACTTGGCCACTTGCGCCCAGGATACTAGGGCTATGCTGATAGATCGGACTGGAGAGAGGCGACTTGGTGGCGTAGATTCGTCCGTCGTGGATGTTTGACATCGAGCTCTGAATCGACGGAGACTGCGGGAACCGGGTGTTCGGGAAAGCAAGCAGGTCCGGTGGAAGGTTGGTGGTACCATAACCACCCTCGTCGACGTAGGCCGCACGGGTTCGTGGCGCCGTATCCGACAGGGCAACCGAGGCCGTTTCGTCCTCCTGAGTGGCTGAAGGGAGATGAAAGAGGAAAATAAGTTGTTGGTTAACCAGGAAATTTTGATAAACTAGCAAAAAAAAGTCATCTTGTTTTACAGTAACTTACCCTTGTAAAAGCATGTAACAAAAGTAATAACTTGCACTCACCGAATCCCGTTTCCTCGAGCAGCGTCTTCTTGACCTCGGGACCCTCGTCGTAGTCGTTCTTGTCGGTCGCCTCGATGTCTGACCTTCGCGGAGGTTTCTCCACCGGATTCACCTCCGTCAGCAGACTCTTCTGCATCTCCATGATCACCGATCCCCCATCCAGCACAGATCCATCGGCCGACTTGTCCATCTTGGAGTTCATCAGTCCATTTTCGCTGATCGACGAATTCTTCTTGAAGCGGCGCGTTTTTCGGCATACGCAGCACAGAACCATAATCACCAGGATCAGCACGACCAGAATCGCCAGCACCACAAAAAGCACAATCCAGAGGATGTCGTTCGTTCGATTCGGTCGCACCTCGGGAGCGGGACTCGTCAGGTCGAAAAACTGTTCGCTTTCGTCCGTTCCACCGGGGTTGGTTGCCTTGCAAACGTAGGAACCCCGATCCGACGGCTTCACCCCGACGATCGTTAACTCCGAAACCAGGACCTGTTGGATTGAAAAATATTTCATCGTTAATTTAACAATCAAGTAGGATTGAATTTATATGAGAGAAGTTCCCTTAATTCCTTACCTCATTAGTGTCCTTTCCATTGGTTCGCACGGCGTACGTCACACTCCACCGTTTGTCGTTCTTGGACACTGGTCGCTTGTGGAACAACCAGTCCACCTTTGGCAGGGGTAATCCCGTTACCTTACACGTAAAGGTAGCATTCTGCCCATCGCTTGGGTAGATCAGTCGGTTGTCTATAATTTGCGGCCGACAGGCAAAGTCGTCCAGATCGATCTCGTTCCACTCTTTGCCCTTGAGCATCGGTGGCTGTTCGCAGGTCGTCGGTGACCTGTACAGACTATTGGTCATGATGAACTCGCTAAAGTTTCGCAGGGCGCAGCTGCAATTCCACGGATTGTTCGTCAGCGATAGACTCGTCAGCTTTTCCAAGTTGACGAACGTCTCCTTCCTCAGAATCTGCAGCCGGTTGTAGTCCAGCTCGATCTGCGACAGGGCCGGAACGTTGATGAAACTGTGCAGCGCTACCCGGTAGATCAGATTGTCGTTCAGTTCGATCTTGGTCAGGAATCGCAAATTCTGGAACAGATTGTTCTCTATTCGCTCGATTTGGTTGTGGTTCAGCATGATGACCCGGAGTTTTTTCAAGTCATCGAACAGGCCAGGGTCTAGCCGTTTCAGTTTATTGTTCGATAGATCCAGCTCGATCAGGATCGTGAGATTTCGGAACGAGTCCTTGTGAAGGGTTTCGATCGTGCTGTTTTTGATGTACAATTTGTGCAAATTTTGCTGATGGGCGCGCATCATCTCGTACCCGCGTATCTCCCCTATCCGATTGTTAGACAGATCCAGAACCTGTGAAAATAGATTCGAATAAAACATATTGATAATTAATGGTGATTACATAGCCTTTTACAAGTTTGATGATAAAGTGTGAAAAAAATTCCAGAAATTCTTCCAAGAAACAAACTAGGGATAGGCGGGGCATAATAAATGAGCACCTTGTATTTCAACTGTAAATCTTCAAATTAACAAAAAAAAAAATGCTTGATTGTAGTCTAATTATCTAAAACCAATGATTTGATGACACTGACCTAGCTACGGGGGAGGGGGCTTTAGGGTTCAAGATTTCTCCAAGAATTCCTTCAGTATTTTCTCCGGGATTTCTTCAGAAACTCCTTCCTTTCCGAATTTCTCTTACGATTTCTTCAGGAATTCTTTCTGGGATTTCTCCAGGGATTGCTACAGGGATTCTCCCAGAAATTCTTGCGGGGATTCCTCTGAGATTTCCTGCAGAGATTCTTCTAAAAAATCCCGCAGAGGTTCCTCTAAGAATTCTTCCAGATATTCCTCCAAGAATTTCTCCAGGCATTTCTTCAGAAATTCGTATAGGGAATCCTTTAGGGATTTGTCAAGAGATTCTTCCAGAAATTCCTTCAGGAAGACCTCAAGGCATTCCTCCAGGTAATCCTCCAGCAGCTCCTCTCGGATTCTCCAGGAGTTCTCGAAGAATTACTTCAGGTAGAGCCAGTGCCGGATTCAGGGGGGGGGCACATTTTAGGGGCCCCACAAAATTCCACTTCACGAAAAAAATGTGAAGCATGAAAAAATAATAGTGCAAGAAACTTCTCCAGATTTGAGTTATGTCATTAGAACTTCAAATTACTGTCTACTGGCAAGATTTATGTTGTGATTCTTTTGAGAAAAACTGAAACTATTTGTCCCAAGATTTGTCCAGATATTTATGAAATAATGAATTTTGCCTCCAAAACTTATTATCATTTACTTTTTTTATGCAATTGCTTAAAAAAATAACGGAAATCTTGAAGATCTTTGATTTTCTAAAGAATTCCTGCTATATTTGTTTGTTTTTTTTTTGTCTAAGGCTTTTGGAAATATCTTAAACAATTTCTCATAGAGTTGGAGTAATGGGGTTTTTTCTCAAAACTTAAAAGTTTCTATTTGGGTACTCTAGAGTTTTATTTTGCTTAGACAGCTTTTGACTGACTCAAATTGTAGATCATCAAAACTGTTGAAATCTAGCATGAATTTTCGAAGAGTTTCTGATTGTTTTGAAGAGTGTCAGTACGCTGTTTTTAGGATGAGAGATTCGCTGACTGAAGTGACTGTCCATTAATTAAGTAAGGGTTTATGGGGGAGAGGGGGTTTGAGAAATCTTACGCGTCATACAAAAATATACGGGTTCTCATACAAAACATCTTACAAGGGAGGGAGGGGGTATCGAAAAATCGTGAAAATTTCCTTACGTAATAAATTGACAACTCCTTTAAGTAAATTTTCGGAGAAATTGGCTAAAAACTCAGACATTTTCACCAAAGATTTTTGAGATATTTTATTGAAAATTCTTTTGAAAATAAAATCAGAAAATCTATCAGGAACTTATCATAGATTCCCTTCGAAATGTCTTCATCATTTCTTATAAAAATTTACTCTTTGATTTTAAAGTTTTGTGGAAAATTCTTTTGAGAAGCCGCCAGAACTAGGAGAGGTCGTGTTAAAACATATCTTTGTTAAGTGTTCATTCTTTATGGTGATCGACCAGCAGCTTCTCCAGATTGCAGCACTGATTCATTAGAAGTTCTTTCTGGATTTCGCAAAAACGGCACCACCGATTGTGCTACAAATTTTACTAGAAATTTCTTGAACATTTTACCTATGAATTCTTCTTGCAGTTTCTCTAGGAACTTTGACATGAATTTTAAGTAGGCATGGGATCTAATAAATAAATTTAATGGATATTAACATTTTTCCTAGTTCTGCTTATTGTTCGAGATTCATTTTTTTTTTCACGACGACATTAAAATTTCCTAATGATATTTATTTGTAAGAATGATTAATATTTTTTACATTTTTTCCTATGTTACATGAACAAAAAAATATTTCCTCTAAAAAGGGCCCCCACAACACTGTGGCCCCGGGCCCCCACACTCAGGATGGTTAATGTCAAATGACAATCGCTCTAACCACCACTTCAAAATACAAATGCAGTCCATCAACACAGAATCGACTCACGCCAAGCTTTTTTTTTCACCACATATAAAACATATCGATTCCCTGTTGAAAAGTGTGCAAGTCTTCATCGTTTACTATTTCTAGGAAGAGTTTCATGTAATCGGCATATATGACAGCTTTAACTTTTTAAGAATGAAGGTGTTCGGATTGGTAAATATCTAAGTAGCAGCGGAGTTTCTCGACAGCAGCTCAAAGCTAAAATGTATTTAACGTTGTAGTGTTAACCCAAATTAGCAATTTCAGTACGCTTACATGGTCTTCTACCGTTCTCTGCCTTTAATGGTGAGTCCTGATCGAGCTCTAAATCCTATAATTATAATGGTTGAATTCCATACATCATTGATAAATTCGTATCGCTTTACCTTGCCGTGATCGATACAGTCCAAGGTCAACGGTTAGCCGTTCCACATATATAGGGAAAATATAACAGCGGTTAACCTAAAAAATCAAGACAATCATACAACTGCGATTATCGGTGTATCTATCATCATACCCAAACTCCTTCAGCATTTCACCCACTGAACTAGCAAACAGTATACGAAAATAACATAATAGTTCACTATTAATTCAATAATTCGATGATATTTAATATAATTCTTCATGCGATTCGAGCACGTTGGCAGTCCATCAACATCGATCTGTCGCCGTCCTTTTGACAGTCCAGTGACAGGCTTCAAGTCACTCACGTCGAACCAGAGTATGAGCTCCAGGTACGACAAACGGCTGGGGTGGTTCAGTGTAGCCATAACAGTCCCCTCTCCGTGAATACGGGTCTGCTTTCGGCTGGTTAGCTCTGGAATCACCATTGCTCAAAATTTCTATCACTGCTAGTTTCACCACAGGTCGTTTAAAGGTTCCTGAAGCAGTCTTCACTATGACCTGACGCACCCTTCCGTCCATTTGGACCTTTTGTTCACTGCAGGGAAATATTACTTTAACCAGCGGTCCCATACAGCATCGGACAAATACTGGGATCGTTTGTAGCTGTTACGAAGAGCTTCGGCCAAGTCCAGCGGTGTTCTTAAAGGATTGTGGACGCCTGATGAGTTCCCAAATATGAAATGGTTGAGGGTTAATGCTCCTATATATAATCCTATATATAATATAGTACATATAATCCTGGGGCATATATACTACCCGCCGTAAATATGGAATCGCATCGTCTAGTATTGCAGTACCCCGAAAAGTTTGGCATCACCTGAAAACCTTATGATTTACTAAACTATATCTCAAAAACCGCATCCTCTGCAAAGTTTTGACCTTCAGCAAAGTTGTTCAGCAGGTTTATCACCCTCAAATGGTGGAATGTTTGGTACGTGATTACGCCGCTATGTGGCGCTAGTGTGCCATTAAAAAGAAGTACTTTGACATGGATTATTTATGATTATTTAGAATGTTCGTGTCTTCAGCAATGTTGGTCAGAATCCCCAAACGAAGTCCAGGAGAAATCCCCGGAGGAATTCCAAGAGAAATCACCGAAGTTATTACAAGAGGAATCACCGAAGGAAATCTAAGAGGACTCAACAAAGGAATTCCAGGATGAAGCCACGAAAGAATTCCAGGATTAATCCACGACTGATAATCCGTCGGAAACCCCGAAGGAATTTCAGGAGAAATCCACGACAGAATATTAGGATAAATCCCCGAAAAAAATTCAGGAAGAATTCTCGGTGGAAGTCTAGGAGAAAACTTCAAAAGAAAACCTAGGCAGAATCCGCGAGAGATTCTAAGCGGAATCCCTGAAAGAATTCCAGGCGAATTTCCCGATAGAATTCTAATAAGAATCTTCGAAGATATTCCAGGAAGAATTCTCAAAGGAATTCCAGGAGGAACTGCCTAAGGAAGTCCAGGGGAACCTTTGGAGGAAGTCCAGGAGGAATCCCCGAAGAAATTCAAAAAGAAATCCCTGCAGGAATTCTATGAGGAGCTCCTGAAAAAAATCCGGTAGAAATCTCCGAAGGAATTCCAGGTAGAATCCTCGGAGGATTTTCAGCGGAATCTCTCAAAGGAAATCTTTCCGAGTAGTAGGAAGGATTTGCAGGAGGTATCCCCTAAAAAATTCCTGGAGAAACACCAGAAGAAAATCCAGGATGAATTCTTGTAGAAATTCCATGAAGGATCCCTCAAGTATATCCAGGAGATATGCCTGACTATATTCTGTTCTGTTCTGTTGTATTGTTATAATCAACGCACCCCCGGGCCGTGGCCAATCTGCGTTGAATCGCTGGGCGATACGTCTACCAGTAGACTTGTATCTGCCCTATGCTAAACCGATTAGCATAGCAAGTCCTTTCCACTGATGAGTAGGCTCGAATGTCCCGCTCCTCCCTATAACCCAAGCAACACGACTTGTTTCTAAGCCAGTAACAGCAACCTTAGTGCAATTTATACACTGTCCGTATCACGGACATCAGAACACAATTGCTTCTTATCTGAAACCCAAAAAGCGCAGATTCTGAATTCTTATGCAACATAAACGAGGGGGAATGATAAAAAAAATGAAAAAAATCGTTCAGACTCGAACCATGGACACCAGGAGTATTATCTACTCACCTTGCATACTACACCAAGAGCTCTGTGAGAGAATCGCTGCTCAACGCATCATAAAAGCTACTGAAGTTGCTTGTTACTTTATTGCACCTTCTTTGTCACAAGTTAGAGAACTGTCAAAATGAAAAGACGCTCAAGTTTTCTGCAACGCTCTTGGAACCTAATCTGAACAAACAAACCAGAGTTAGATGTTTCATGCATGTTACATAGCACTTTTAATGTGAGCTAACTGTATTATCACTTGCGAGGAATATGTAAGCTCCGCCTCCACGAATCGATGTCAAACACGTGGTAATTTGTGATTTCTATGAAACAAAGCCGCAACTTTACGAATTTCGAAGTTTAAATGCAACTCAATTGACAAGATGGAAGTTTCATGTGCTTCTAGTGCAACTCATTTAGACCAAAGCATAGAAAGACACATTATAGATGATGTTGCAGGTGCTGCTTGGGAACCCATAGGGGGAAATAAGGAGTTTTCAGTTTCAAGTTTTGCATGAATCATGACACCAACTCTTTCTACCATAATGCTTTAAAAATTCTGAAATAAAAGAAAACTAATATGATGAAAATAATTGAGATGCAAGTTTTTATACAAAATTTAAAGATCAGTTATTTGAAGGTGAATTGAAGAAATGTTAAGTACGGTACCTATATTATAAAATGTTCCGCACCGCCACGAATGTGATGAATAAGCAAACACATAAATATTCTATTTGCCTAGTAGTAGAAAGAGTTGCGTGCCTGTTTATAAAAGTTTTTACTTATCTTGATTGCTCCGGACAATTTCCGTTTGTGTTTGGGAACTTCGTGGGTGTCCAAGGATAGGTTTTCTTCAGAACTATGGCGTTTTCTGGAATTAAAAAATAAAAGGAAATACTGGGCCGCACAGCTCCGCGGCCCACTTATATTAGTATAAACATATATATATATATATATATATATATAGGACGAAGTAGTCAGTTTTTGTCGATTTCGTCAAGTATGCGTCTTAAGTCTTGAGTCTTGATCACCCGTTGGCTTCGAATCTATAAGCAAGCACTATTAAATGCTGCACTTTCACACTATTGGTTTCGGCTTCTTAGTTATTTTAAATTGATATGGCAAGAAAACATTATTAAGCGTTAGACATTCAAAACATATTAGGGTTTACTCACAAAACAACTATCACATATGAAAATACTGATATTGAAAATTAAAATTAATATTAATCACAAGTAAATACAATGTCAGCACTGTGAATGAGCAATTTGAATACACAAGATACTACTATTTGTTGCATATTGATTGTTAAAATTAACCAAATAGTGGAAAGCCCAGACAACAATTCCAAGTCTGCTGACTCCAGAAAGATCCCAAGATTCGTCACAAAGCACACATGTTTTCATTATGATTCACAACGACTCTCGCAACCCTTCCCGACTCAACCGACTGGACCTGTTTTCTGAGTATAGAAACTACTAAGCCCTAGCAGGTTCCTCCTGTTTATCGAGCATTTCTGATAAATCAGCTATACTCCATCTGTAGCAGCCGGTTCGCAATGAACCGCTGGAGGTGCATTAAAGTGTTAAAGGTGATATTTTCATTACACGAATTATAATTAACTTCCTTCACTTAAATACCGTCAAACCCTGTGATCTTGGCTAGGGAGTAAACAGTTACGTGAAGTTGTATCAAAATTCTACAGAGTGTTGGGGAAGGGGAGGGGAGATAAACATACTTCTTCCTACACCTAGCAGTTCGGATCTTCTGTTCACACTGTCATTCCAACCTTCTTTCAGTGTGAAACGTTTCTGGATCTGAAACGGGTGGTATCACTTTACGCTACTCTTCTATCATGAACATAGATAACTACTTTTAAAAATAAAAGTTTTGTCCTACTACCTATTTTATACCTGAAAGATGTTAATTGGTCAAATTTTTCGTTCAGCAAGTCTATGTCCATATTGATGATACAACCTTTTATTAATGAGTAATAATGTTGCTTACAGTTGTGAGGCAATATAACATTCAACTCGTTGAGTGCAAGTTATAAACCTACAGAAAATTTCTTATTAGGCTGTTACCTCTAAAACTACTAAACACATATTGAAACGTGAAATTGTATCGTAATAATTGATCCTAATCTTAACCCTATCACTGGAACGCGTTTGAAGCAAATTGATATTGCTAATGATTTGGTTGGGCATTAAAAGTTTTTTTGGTTTCGACAATAGTCACATACTATGCCCTACGACATTGACGATTCTATTGTCTATGGCTCACCTATTTCGTGCCAACCAGCAGGGACTTGGTCTGGTACCCAATTCAGTATATCCGCTCCACGTAATATGCCGCACCTCTTTTGATTTGTGATATATTACGCGGAACATTACTCTCTTCATTCGGATAGCGGCTATGTAACCCATTGGATTAAAAGCCTCCATCAAACATGAAGCGATTAATCGGAGACTGAAGACTCTATACCAAATTTGGCTCAGAGACAGGTAATCAGTGAGGTCAGTTTTTCTCGTTTGTCAGAGACGATTGATACGTATTAAGACAAATTTTCCACTGCATCTGCCAGCAATAATCGGTGATCGATCAACATTCCGAGTCCCCTAATTTCACAAGGATGCCAAGGATCACCGCTCATACTTTACAATACAGCTGGAAAAACTAGAACAACACCTGGCCACAATGATGCATAAAGCACTAAAGCGGACCGGAAGATTCGATGAGCCAGCCCCCACCGATATGCCTGACTATAATCCTAAGGAAATTATTGAAGGAACTCCTACAAGATTCCCTGAAGGAACTCCTGTAGAAAATACTGAATGAGCTTCTGGAGGCGTCCATGAGTCCTCCTGGAAAAATCTCGCTCTCAATCTACAATCTGAAAGAACCCCAGGAGCGATCCATGGAAGAACTTCTGGAAGAATCCCTAAATTCTTTACAAGGAATCCCCTAAGGATACCTGAAGTAATCTAAGAAGGAACTCTTATGTAGGAATCTCTGGAAAATTTTCTGGGGCAGTCTTTGAATCCTACTGAAGCTATCCTTGGATCCTCATATAAGATTCTCTGAAGGAACTCCTGGAGAGATTTCTGAAGGAACTTCCGTAGAAATTCCTGAAGGAATTCAGGAGGTATCTCTGAAGAAACATCTGCAAGAATCCCTGAAACTCCTGGAGAAATTTGTGATGGAACTCCTGGACTAGTTTCTGAAAGAACTCCTGTAGGAATTTATAAAGGAACTTCAGAATTAATCCCTGCAGAAGTTCATAGACTGGATCTCCAGAATGCATTTATGAATCCTCCTGAAAAATCTCTGAAAGGACTTCTGGAAGGATACCTGAACGAACTTTTGTTGAAATAGCTTAGGGATCTTCTGAAGGAATTCCTAATTAAAACCTGGAGGCATCCCTCCTAGAGCTTTTAGAGAGATCCCTGAACGAACTCCTGGAGAAATCACCGAAGGAACTGCTGGAGCAATCCTTGAAGGAACTCCTGAAAGAATCTTTGAAAAATTTAATTTACTTCGTGTGGAGTTTAGGATTTCTCTGGGAAGGAATCACCCCTCACGTGCAGCACACACAACTTACCCAGGCTGACGTTGGTTCGCAAGTGGCAAGAGTGAACGCGGTTGGGTGACGCCTGGAGTTGTTGCTACGCAAGCAGGGATGCTAACATTGTCTGCTTGACAGTTCGCATCACATTCAAATGCGCTATATCGCCTGCTGTGCTCATTCTCTTTTTTTTTTTTTTTTTTTTTTTTTTTTTTTTTTTTTTTTTTTTTTTTTTTTTTAATAATCTTTATTAGTATCTCAATTAATTTTTACATTCTTCAACTCAATCTAGGTGTTCTGTGTATTATAACACACTATCATCCTAATTTGGTGAAATAAATTTAAGCTATTATCAATACCAATTAATAACATATTACATTTCATTTGCTGTAGCAGTTAAGATTTTTTGCAGGCTTTATTTTTCACCTGCGTGTCAGAAATACATTTTTTCAACTTATCCTAACCCCAACCCAACTTAAACTAATTATACAAAGAACTAATCGTAGCAATAGAAGACTGCAACGATTTTTGACGAAAGTTGGCAATGATTTTAGTTGACATCTGTTCCAATGTTTCAATATTAGAAATTTGATGCAACTCATTAGTGCTATACCAGGGAGGCAACTTCAGAATCATTTTCAAAATTTTATTTTGAATTCTCTGAAGTTGCTTCTTTCTGGTATTGCAACAGCTCGACCATATTGGGACAGCGTACAACATGGCCGGTCTGAAAATTTGTTTATAAATCAAAAATTTGTTTTTGCGACAAAGTTTTGATTTTCTATTAATAAGTGGGTATAAACACTTAATGTATTTATTGCACTTTGTTTGAATACTTTCTATGTGGTTTTTAAAAGTTAAGTTTTTATCTAGTAAGAGCCCTAGATACTTAACTTCTTCCGACCAATTTATTGGAGTTCCCCTCATAGTGACAACATGTCTACTTGAGGGTTTCAAATAAAGAGCTCTTGGCTTATGTGGGAATATGATAAGTTGAGTTTTGGAAGCATTTGGAGAAATCTTCCATTTTTGCAAATAAGAAGAAAAAATATCTAAACTTTTTTGCAATCTACTACAAATGACACGCAAACTTCGCCCCTTGGCTGAGATACCCGTGTCATCTGCAAATAACGATTTTTGACATCCCTGTGGCAAATCAGGTAAGTCGGAGGTAAAAATATTGTATAAGATTGGTCCCAGTATGCTGCCTTGTGGAACACCAGCTCTTACAGGTAATCTATCTGACTTGGAATTTTGATAGTTTACCTGAAGTGTTCGATCCGATAAATAGTTTTGAATAATTTTAATAAATTTCTCATTCTCTTTATCACAGCTTCATTCAGTATATCTTATATCTCACACTTCGGGATGCTAAGAGGAACCCTCGAAGGAATTTCAGGATGAGTCCCTAAATAAATTTCAGGAGGGAAGGAATTCCTGTATGAAAATTTGATGAAACTCTCGGAGTGATCCCTGAAAGATCTCCTTGAGCGATCCCTACAGAATGTCAAGTGAAATCTCTTCTTGGAATTCTAGAGGAATTTCCGAAGGATCTCCTGGAGGAATATCCTGGAATAGTTCCTAAAGAGACTCCTGTGCGAATTTCTGAAGGAACTTCAGAAGGAATCCCTGAACCTAAAGGAACTCTTATATTAATCTCTCAAGGACCTTCTATGGGAATCCCTGAAGGATCTTCAGGATGGTTCTCTGATGTATCTCCAGGAAGCATCCATAAATCCTCTGAAAGAAATTCTGAGGGAACTCCTGGTGTTTTTCCTGAAGGAACTTTTGTAATTTTTCATTGAATTTCATTCATTATGATTCATCAGAATCATGAGATAAACCCTTGTCAAAGTACTTCGTTTTAAATGCATACTAGCACCACATTGCGGCGGAATTACGCACTAAACTTACCACCATTTGTAGCCATAGACCTTCAGATCAACTTTGTTGAAGGTCAAAACTATGCAGGGGATACGGTTTTTGAGATACAGTTTAGAAAATGATGAAGTAGGGAAGTGGAACCATCTCGGCAGGGGTCCTATTTTGGGCACTTTTCTGCTATAACTCAGCCAATTCTGAACAAATTGACACAATTTTTAGAACGCGATGAGATACATATAGTATCTAGCCGTGTACAATTTCAAGTCAATTGGTTTGGAATTGACTGAGTGATAGCGAAGAGTGCCCAAAATACCGGCCGCTGTCCAAGTGGTTCGCTACCCTATTCAGGTGATGCCAAACTTTCTGGGGGTGCTGCAATATTCAATTGGGGTGTTGCAATTGGCCTCCTAAAGTGAGGTTAAGTTTTGTGAAATCCTATTACATATTCTAGTGATTGAGTCGTTCCAGATAAAATTTAATGTGGGATCGGGGTAGAAAAAATCATTTTATCGATAAATTTACCAAAAAATTGATGATTAAACTGATGGGGAACTGCACGCAGAAAAAAATATATTGAACTCAAAAATAAAGTGCTTTGAATCAAAGAAAATAAATCATTGAACCACGGCCTAATACCTTTTTTGCTTTGAACCTAAAATATTTGGCATTAGTTTCAAAGCATTCATTTTATTGTTTCTAAAATCAAGCCTCGCGGCGTTGATTTTAGTTTCAAATACTTCTTCACTTTGAATCTATAACATTTTTGCTTTGAAACTAAGCAATTTTGTGATTTCAAAGTCTATATTTTTTAGAAACAAATATCCATCGGCGTGTGGTATTTCCCTTTCAAACTTCCAAATTTTCACGACATAACCTCTACTTTTAATCGCCAATACTAGACGATGCGATTCCATACTTAAGGCTAACGTAAGGGGTCGTGAATTGATGAAACTTTCGACTTCCGCTAAAACAGTCAATAGAATTTCATCGTCGAGTTTCCTTCCATCGTCAAGGGCTCGATTGGCTTCTTTGACGCTTCTCATCGTGCGTTCCCAGGCGCCACCTATGTGGGAATCTCCCCCACACGATATGCGACGTATGGTTTGAACTTCCAATGATCAGCACGAATCCAACTGAGCACGAGCACAGTGCTGGAATTCGTCCACAGATACCGGTCTGCAATCTCCAACGTGTGGTTGGAACAAACTCTGCCCAAAAACCTCGATCCAAGAACCGCTGCTTGCAATTCCATTCGAGGGATTGACAGGGCCTTGAGTGCAGCTACTTGCTCTTGCCCATGACTAGAATGCACCGTACTTTTCCCTCTGAAACGGATCGCAAATATGCTGCACATCCGTATGCTTGCTCACTAGCGTCTGTGAACACGTGCAGATGCAGCTGCGAAATGTCATCGGGTCGTACTTGCTCGAAATAGCATCGAGGCACTTTGAAGCTGTTCAATTTCGGAAGAATTTTGGTCCATTCCGTCCATTTTGGCGAACTCACTTTCTCCTATCTCCGTATCCCAATCAATACCAGCGCACATTATAACCTTGCATTATAACCTTTCCAAGGATAAGGTATGGCGACAAGAGACCCAGCGGGTCAAAGAAGCTCACAATGCACCGTAACGTTGTTCTTTTAGTCGGACGTTGATTCCCTAAGACGTAATCCATCAAATGTTCGTGCAGTTCAACTTCGTCGGTGGTTCAACTAAAAACAGAAAGACATCCTCGGTAGGCTTCCAGGTCATGCCTAGCATTCTCCCTGCTGTCTGCTTATCCGCCGCGATTAGAGGCGATTTCATCTCCACCTTTTTTCCGAGCATTTCGAGGACTTTGGCACTGTTCCTCACCCAATTCCTCATCTAAAAACCGGCTCGTGCATGAACTTCCCTCACGCATTCCAGCCTCCTCCGGCGTATTGAGGCTGTCATAATAGTCATCCATATATGTTTTCTCTTTTATGACATCACCAGCGGCCGGGAACTCTCCTTTGCAGCTATCGGCGTTCAATCTCATGACGAACAATGCAGAGCATGGGGAGTATGTTGCTATACACGTTGTATACACGTCAGACGGTTTACTGGTGTCGAATCTGAAGAGGAACAGCTCGAAACGTTTGTCGGATTGCCTCATCTTCAGCTGATGAAACAGTTCCCTCACGTCCCCTCCGAATCCAATGCTGCGTTCTCGTAACTTGCAGATAACGGAGGGTAATGTAACTAGTTGGTCCGGCCCTTTCAACAGTTGAGAATTGAGTGATACGCCGTTCACGCGAGCCGCAGCATCCCAAACTAGACGTTTCTTGTCGGGCTTCCTCGGGTGGGTCACCACATTCAGCGGCAAAAATCTGTTGTTCATTCATTGCAGCGAGCTCTTCTTCAGTGGCCTTATGTGCGTATCCCTTACGGAGGTACCCGTTGATTTGATTGTGCACATTCGATCGCAACTCGGGGTCTTTCATTAACTTTGCCTTCAACTTCGCAATCTAGAGAAAGCCATCGGACGGCTATCGGGCAATATTATAACGTCCGTCTTCCATAGGAGCCCAGTTTCATATTGCCCGTTAACTTTAGCCGTAGTGCGCTCCAAAATCTCTCGGGCGCATTTCTCCTCTGTAGCTTCCGGCAACGGAAAAGGCGAAATTCCAGCATCTTCAAGCACGTACTGCTTACGAACTATTTCATTCAGATCCATATCCTCATTACAAACACATCTATGGACGCTGACGACGCCGTGGGTAACAGATCCGATCGCAGCCGGTCCGTAGATTGTCCATCCTAGTAAACACGTAACCGCTATCGGTCCGAGATGCTAGAGGAGAAAACAGTTCGATGTTGTCCAGTCCAATGAGAACTCGAGGGACGGCCATTTCGTACGACGTCACAGGAACATCCCGTAGATACGGATAACGTTCGAGCAAATCCTCGATCGATAGACTCTGACGTGGTAGATTCAGGCAGTCCACAATATGGGCTGAGTTCAAACGGTAGCTTAGCTATTTGTCGGCCCTTTGCCCGTGACGATAATATCAGCCCGTCGAGATGCATATTCGGTTCGCCAGATGACCGAAGTCTATTTTAGTTCGATCGGTTCCGGTACACCTTCGATACCTAGCTCTAGGATCAAGTCAGCCTCTACTAGAGTTATATTGGATCATTCAACCAAAAACGCATACGTGTCGTAGCGTGTCGTAGACTCATTCCAGTTTTATGGTTGACGGTAATTTCTCCATCAGTTCTTCGAGGAGCGTTGGGTTGAACAGATGCCCTTGTAGATTTGCCGCATCTAGGTGGTCAGAATGCTGATCAGTTCAAAAGGGTTTTCACGAGAAGCTCCGGTCTCCCGCACAAACGTCGGAGTGCCTCTACGTTCGAGGAGACACTTTGAGGAAACATCAGCTTTGTTAGAACCGCTTCTCGAGCCGTGCCGTGTAAGCATTCTCTAAGTAGAATCAGGTTTTCGACTTTTGAAAATCCACAAGCCGTGTTGCCCGTCTCAAAACTGCTATAGAATAGCGGCCAGTCTTCAGGGAATTCAGAAAAACTCGGTAGCTTCTTTGACCAAATCTGTCGCGCTGATAACACTAGTTTACTAAATTAAATCGAAAGTTATGAACTTCTGTCTACGACCAAAATTTTTGAAGTATAATTTAGCGCTGATTTCGATACCGTGCTTCAACAAATTTTAAGTAGAACAGTTTTTGAGTTTTAGATCAATATTGAGATGATGTAAAATATGAAATTTACTAAAATTCAAGTATCTTGCGTTTTGTTCAACCAATTTAATTCTTTTTCCCATGAATTTACAGCTGAATATAATACCATTCGACCATCTGAATGCAGGTTTTGCGCCAGATTGATAAAATTCCAAATATTGGCAATTTTTAGGGACAAACTCCTTAAATTTTAGCAAAAATATACGAAGAAATGTGTTTTTTTTTTCAATACGATAAAAAACAATTTAAAGATTATTTCTCAACGTTTATTTGACATATTACACGTAAGCGAGTTACAGTTAGAAAATCAGATCAATTGGATCATTGATTAAGAAGAATGAGATGTGTGAAGTTAACGACTTTGCTTAAAAATAGAACAAAAATCGATTTCAAATCATCAACCTTGTATGGAAAGTCGAAAAAATTTCCGCTCTACTGTATTTTTTTTTCCTTCGCGTTTTCGAACTCATGATTCTACATCAAAAATGATCATCAGCTTACCGAGTTCAAAAATGATGTAAACTAGTGTATTGTTATTGTTTATTTTAACTATTAAGCGCTGATTTCGAAACCGTGCTTCAAAAAATTTGAAGTAGAACAGTTTTTAAGTTTTAGCTCAATATTGAGATTTACAACTTTTTAAAATATGAAATTTACTAAAATTCAATTATCTTGCGATTTGTTCAACCAATTTATTTTTTTTCCATGAATTAAAAGCTGAATATAATACCATTCGATCATCTGAATGCAGGTTCTGCGTCAGTTTGATGAAATTCAAGATATTGGCAAGTTTTAGGGACAAACTCCATAAATTTTAGCAAAATTTCCAAAAATATGATGCTGGGTCATTAGGCCGAAGGTCATTAGGCCGAAGGCCATTAGGCCGAAGGTCATTAGGCCGAATGGTCATTAGGCCGAATGGTCATTAGGCCGAATGGTCATTAGGCCGAATGGTCATCAGGACGAATTGAAAGTTAGCCGTTGTTTTTACCTTTTCCAACAATTTTTGACAAAAACTAGTTTAACAATGGAACTAGAAAGAATAGCCTATGTTTTAAAGAAGGAAAAATTTATGAATTGAATATCAGCAGTTTCAGCGCCAAAAACTATTTCAGCAATGATACTAGAAAGAACAGCCTATATTTAAAAGAAGGAAAAATTCATGGGTAAAATATCAGTAGATTTAGCATCAATAAAGTATCTTCGTGCCTGTCACACGATACACACATGCAAAATGGTCATTTGCAGAGGAAGCTCTCAGTTAATAAGCTGAGAAGCAGGCTTTGTCTCAGTGGGGACGTAACGGCAAGAAGAAGACCCAATGACCATTCGGCCTAATGACCATTCGGCCTAATGACCATTCGGCCTAATGACCTTCGGCCGAATGGCCTTCGGCCTAATGACCTTCGGCCGAATGGCCTGACACCCCTTGGAACAACCCTTTCAAGAATCTCTAATATAATTTGTGAAGGAGTCCTGAAGAATGTCCGGAAAGAATCCAAGGAGGAACCTTTGCGAAATGCTAAGGAATGCTGAGAGAACTATATAGAAATTAAAATTTTGAAAAAATTCCACAGGGAGAAATTGCGGCAGGAATATCTGAAGAAATTTCTGAACGACTCTCTGAAAGAATCCAGGGCAGAAATCAGTAAAGAATCATTGGGAAGGATCGTTGGGGGAATTTCCAAGCGAATCATTAGGAGATGAAAACATCCAGAAATTTCAGTTGAAAGAATAGAAAAATTACGAGTGTAAACTACTAAGGTTCCTTGGAAAAATCCTTCGTGATATTCTAGGATTAATAACGGAAGGACTTTAGAGATAAATTCTTAAAAGCATTCTTTCCTGAGGAAAAATGCTGAATGAAAACTTTTAGGTATCCCTGTAGAAAAGGTTTACAATAGGAATGATAGATACGTATCTTAGATGACTAACATCTATTCAACGTTTTTATCGATAGCCCTTAAACTATATGCGGTAGATAAATCAAAACACTCACCTGCAGTTCCGAGCTCAGATCGTCCGGTATCAGATCCAGCCCCTGGTTGGTGCAGTCCGCATTCCGTTTGCCGCTCTTCCAACTGCAGCGGCATTTGTTGCACTGTTGTGTGAAATCTTTTTCGGTGTTCCCGTGCACCGCGGCGCCGGCCAGCAGTAGCACTGCCACTAGAAGCGTCCACAGGGGACACGACACTAGCACCACCGGTCGCCTTCGTCGTCGCGTATTCTCCTCCTGGAGGTGGTGGTCTTGGTGGTGGTGATGATGATGATCCATCGTGGCGGCGGCCGTCGTTGACGTACGTTGTCCTGCTGAATTGTTGCCGCCGGAGGCCACCATAGGAGATCTAGGGTCGTCGACGAGATCGGTCGTTCTCCTGGGTGGCAAATGTTAGCTCTTGCCTCGGCGGGATTTATGCATGGAGCGATTGAGTCGTCTCACTGAGTAGTCGGACTGTTGTGTGCTGTCGTCTGCTGAAGGTGAGTGTTATCGCCTAAAGCGTCGTTCGTTGAATGGCCTCCGCCTCGGAAGGAACAGTCTGCAAAGGGAGAGTGAGAAAAAGCAAAGAAAGGTAAACACATTAATCGAGAGGCCAATATCCGGCGCCGGAGCGAAACTGATAAGCGCTACACACACTTTGTTTGGCCACTATTATTGGATTTCGATCGGTTAAACTGATAAGAGATATAAACCGCAGTTGAAATGGAAAGGATATCTGTTGAACACGGTGATTTTATATGAAGGATTGCTAAATATTTTTTTATTTTAAAACAAACAAAAAGCGGAAAACAGTTACTTTTTTGTTTTTGTTTATATTTTGTTTTGCGCCATCGGATCAGCTGACTTTGACGTTTTGAAATATTTCAACATCAACTTTCAAGCGATTTCTAGACCCCCCCTCCCCCCAAGGAGAATACATTTTACTAAGGTGGCGCAGATAAACATTGCAAACCACTGGTTGTCTCTTCCATTCTTCTGGTGTTCTTATGGAACTAAAATAGTGACGTCACTATTTTAGTTGCATAAGAACACCAGAAGAGTGGAAGAGACAACCAGTGGTTTGCAATGTTTATCTGCGCCACCTTAGTAAAATGTATTCTCCTTGCCCTCCCCCCTCTGTCACGCAATTTCCCTACACGCTAAGGTCAGTTTACCCAAATATGGGTGAAATTTACTCATAATTGATGAAAAGTGCACATTCGCATTTTATGGGTAATGCGGCTTTACTCAAAAATAGGTAAAGCCACTTTACTCATATGTGGGTAGAATATTTTTACTCATATATGGGTAAATTTTTGCTATTTTTTTTTCTAAATATTTCGATAGATTTCAGATGTTTCAAAAACATTAAGTACAATAAAAATAGAAACAAATAAACATCAAATTTTATTTTACAAGAACACAAACACAACACTAACCAATTAAATAAAAATCTCCGGTAGTGTATCCAGCTACGACATCAGCTACGCCCGGACGGAACACTTCTCGGAGAATCCTTCCCGATATTGGAAATCTTCTCTTTCTAGTAGGACTCATCGCAGTTGAAATAGTCATTATCTCGATGAACTTTCGCTTCTCTGCAGTAATGTTCCTGACGTCTAAAAACATCATGGCACTGGCGATAAAGGAACGTTGCTCTTTCCGCAGTCGAAAGATCGAAAGTTTCTTCCTGAAAACTTCCTCATGCACATTCCGGAGCTCATCTTCCGGATCTCAGTCGTTTATTCTAAGTACGTCTCTGATTCCTTCTCGTCGACCCATTGAGCGCGTTTCGTGACTATCTTTCCGGAACAAAAACATCAACTTGCGACACTAGAATATTCAAATAGAAGAGTTCTAATTTACTTTCTATCTATAAACAGAAATAACAAAACTTACCAGAATATTGGACGTGGTTCGGCCATAGACTAATTTCGTTCGGCTTCCCACAGTAACTGTTTTGATATTCTAAATCAGTTAGTAAAATCTGTTGACACGGATTTCAACGGAGAATACGAAACCGTTATTTTTACGAGTTAATGATGTATAATTGAAAAATATTTACGCAATAATATTTAATATACGAGAGTCATATAAAAATGACAAGAATAATTCGACACCCGACAAGTTGACTTCGACTTTGCCTTTGTTGTGAAGTTTATTTTTTTCATCCAAATATGGGTAGAGTGGAATTACCCATATTTGAGTAAAGTAACTTTATTCAAAATATGCGTAAATCTTACCGAATTTTATTGGTATATTTTACCCATATTATGGGTTATGCATGCAAAACCCAAATATGGGTAAAATAAGTACCTATTTATGGGTAATCTGATCTTAGCGTGTATACCCAATACACGTACTGTCACACTTTTCTAGACCCCCCCCCCTCCCCCAAATGTTGGACGTAATTTTTGAACGTTCCCCAAGTGGACAAGTAATTAAATAGTGGTTTCGCAGCGCGGTGTCACGAACACTAATGCAAATCTACTGGTTGAAAATATACCCATTTGATTTTGCCAGGAACAGCTGATCTTTGTTTACTATTTTCCACCAGTAAATCAGGTAGTGTTCGTGTAATGCAACGTGTACGTACACGCAAAACCACTAAAAGCAGAAACCACTATATATATTATTTTTCAATAATTATTTTTGCTGTGGTACCATAGACTAATTTCAAGACCTCGATGTACCAAAGAAAACGATCAAATTTTCGGTGACCAGTCCGGTACCCAATAAATATTCATAACTGTGTATTTTTTTCCGTGTAAATTGCCTTTTGTGTAAATTTTATTTAGCGTGTTACACTGATCTGACAGCACTGACAGTAAGGGACTAAACATACACACTAAGATTCTGATTTTCCAGCTCAGTAAAATTTTCGCTGAGTTCTGTAATTTTTTCATCTTTTTACTGAGTTTTCAACAGCAGATTTAACTCGGTACACTCGATAATCAATATTTACCGTTCATCAGTAACGATATTTACCGTTCATCTGTAATTTTTGACAGTTCATTTGCAGAACTCGTTAACTTATTTACAGAGTATTCAGCAAAAGGGATAACCGAGCGTACCGAGTTAAATCTACTGTTGAGAACTCAGTAAAAAGATGGGGAAAATACCGAGCTGATCTTAGTGTGTAAATTACATAAAGTGAGTACCGAGGATTGTTCACAATCTGCGAACTTGACTGCGGAAAAAAATGCGACCATGACGCCGCTGGTGCTACCGTCATACCAGCGGCGTCATGGTCACGATTTTTTCCGTAGTCAAGTTCGCAGATGGTGAACAATCCTCGGTACTCACTTTACGTAATTTATGTTTAGTCCCTTACTGTCAGAGCTGTCAGATCAGTGTAACACGCTAAATAAAATTTACACAAAAGGCAATTTACACGGAAAAAAATACACGGTTATGAATATTTATTGGGTACCGGACTGGTCACCGAAAATTTGATCGTTTTCTTTGGTACATCGAGGTCTTGAAATTAGTCTATGGTCATACCCCGCTAATTCAAACGTGATTGTAACGTTTTTACAAATCGATCACCGTTTACGTATGCCACAGTGAACCGATATCCATGTCCAGTTCCAAAACTGTGCAAGGGATTGAACCAAGAATTTAACTGCAATTTGAAATGGTGAATCAAGCAGCAACATCCAGGCGGCGCTTACATCGCAAAGTTCCCATGGTGCTATCAGTGATGAAAATAAAAATATCACTACTGACGTAAAAATTTGTATGGTTATCTCGATAATAAAGGCACAGAGAACAGACATCCAAGTCCAGTTCCGAAACTGTGTAAGGAATTTAACGGCCATTTGAAATCGGCAACACAAGTGGCAATAGCGTGGCGCTGAAGTCGGTTAATTCCCCATACTAATTTATTTCACCACTTGAAATGTTTCAATTCACCACTGACTGTGGCAATATGGTGTTTGGTGGCGTTAGTGTTGTCATCGTGTATTGGTTTGCAACCTTACTCAAGTAAAGATTCAAATCCTTACACAACTTTCCGAATGAAATTTGTTCTAGCCTGGATGTCTGTTCTCTGTGATAAAGGCGACAATTATTTTAAAAGCGGAAAGCTTGGCGGAAAGATGAGTAATAATGAAAATATAGCGCATTTAGTTCACCACTGGACTATCGCACTAGTTTTAACGAGTGCGAAAACGCTAATAAAAGTGCGCGATTGCATCAAATCAACTCGGTGTCTTCAGAGCACTTGTTCACCATAGATTGAAGAAATAGTGCGCCGAAGACATCAACCTGATTTGATGCAATCGCGCACTTTTATTTACGTTTTCGCACTTATGAAGTCGCAGTTCGCAGTCCAGTGGTGAACTAAATGCGGTATAATTTGATTTCTTACTATAGGGGCAAGAAGAGATCATCATAAAAATCAATACGTACGAAGTGTTGCTCACAATTGCTCACTATTCCTCAGGTTTTCTCCACTGAACATTCAATGGATTTTTTTTTAAATACAGTTGCTCAGAATTTCTCAGAGTAACTCCCGTTTGCACAGTGCCTTCAGCGAACAATCCTCGGTCCCCATTATGTAATTTATTTTTAGTCCTTTTCCTGTCAGATCGGTGTAACACGCTAAATGAAATTTACACGGAAAAAATACAAGGTAATGAATATTATTGGGTACCGGACTGCCGGTGGAAGCATAATTGTCACATGTGCATTTTTGGCAATATTGAGATTTTGCAGCCCATGACCAAAGTCCAAATAAGTCGTTCATGTCCCATACATTGGTGTGAAATTTCAGGGCTCATGAAGTACTAGAGTAAAAATGTATAATACCCGCAAACAACATTACCTTGCATTTCACTCCACATTGGATATCTAGTACTCCGTTATTATTGCTAACAGCAATCAGCAATTTGTGTATCCAAGTATAAACATGAAAACTGTTGGCGTATGAAAATCAAATTTCCTGGTGTTCGCCTTTTATTATCTTTCGTTTCATTTTAGGATTGCTCAAAGGATTTTTAAACTGCATACATTGGCCCGCTATTGATGCTTCTATTTGGAACGGTTTGGAAAGATTTTGAAAAGAACGTGCGTCTAGGCACTCGATTTACTGCAATCTTTAGAGTCTTCCTAATAACGCGGTTAATCGTCAGACGGCTGAGACTCGTTACCTCACTCTGTTCCCGGAATAATTTCCTTGCACGCAGAAACAACCGGGGAGAACATATATCCGAACTGACGATGAAGCAGTGTAAACGGCAATCAAACAGCTTCCTATTCACTAAATTGAAGCCACTGTCGTCATAACCATGGTCATAACCGTTTGTGAATAATTAGATATCCCAAGTAACAATTATAATTTTATCAAAGTTTTTTAGCGAGTCAAAAATCCTAAACATAAAACCATTGATGCCGACTTGAAAATGCTCTCGAGTTCTTGTATGCCTCAATAAGCCCACGTTCTGGCTAGTTGGCCCAGTCTTATTAGGGTCTACAGGACTTCGTATGCAAACCGGCTTAGGATTTCGGGTTGTATCATAGTTTTATCAATCTTTTAAATAAAACCATCTTCTGACTTGTCAAATAATTGTTTTGAATATTTTTCACTCTCAATGTTCGATCGTCAGAATAAATAATGCTTGGTTGTTTATCCAGCCATCAATTGGAAAGATGCAGATATGGAATTCAGATTTGTTTTCCTTTTCAATACGTGTCAGGAGACATGCCACGGAAAATTTGTGGTGAATGTGACTGTGATAATGACAAAAACTAAGTGCGCCACACAAACTATGCATAATTTGGAAGTTAAATGCATTTAATTTACTCGGTGGAATTGGGTGCAAAAAAGGTTTTTTCAACACAGCGGAGTTTAAAAGACATTATGTAATTTTTCTGACAAATTAAAATGACGGAAACGTGTTGTATGGTTAAATTTGATCTTAAGCTGTACGTGAAATCATAAAATTGAGTAATAATTTTTCTGTATTTACATGAATTATCCCGGCTAGGCGACATATTTTTCTGATAAAACTCTGTATTCCTGATGATTCCTCCAATAGGGCTAACCCTCCTGAGGTAGTCATAACTGAGCTCATGATAGAACTAGCGGTTTTATCACAGCATTTTTTTGGTTTATGTTGCGGCCACGAAATCTTTTGTTGGTTTTATGCATTGCCTCACAGTTTTGTGTATTTGTTTACAAAAAAAAATCTCTCCGGCAACAACCGCAAATGCAAGTTTTATTGAAATGGTATATAATAAGAGATAAAACCAATTCATGTCTACTCTCAAGTCTTTAACTGAAGATGTTTATAGCAGAAGTTATATGATAGTTTTATGGAACGCCAAAGGTTCAAAGTAAAAAACTACCACATAAAACTAACTTAGAACAACTAGCTTTTTAATATGCTCGTATAAAACCAGGATAAAACATGAATAAACCTTCAAGGCATGCTGATTGTTACTTGGGATGGCTACAACGGCCTCCCATTCAGCATAAACCAATTTTCAGTACCGCAAGAAAGTCCCTTCGGGCTTGAACTCAAAAGTCTTTATTAAATGCAGTGATACCCATATGAAAATCTAACAAAATAAAGAAAAATTTATAAAAAAAAGTTTATTTTCAATTCAGACTTGATTCTTGCCCTCTTATGACAAGTACTCAAGTATCACTGCTCAAGTCGGCCACGGTCGGGTTGCGTCTCGCTCCAAAAAAGCAATTTAAATACAACACATTTGAGAGCTGGCAGATATTGTTCAATATTATATTAACCTTACAAAGTACCTTCTGCTGCTTGTTCTGCGGAAGTCTGGTTGGTCGTTTCGGTTTTCGGTTTGAAACTTGACATATTGTCGTAAGCTACTACTTCATCGTCGGCTACTACGCCGCAAAGTATATAAAATTAAGGTAGTCAGCCAAACGTCAAACTTGGGTACCGGGGACCAAATGCAGTACTAGAGTTGGTACCCAGTCTAAGCCCGAGTGCTACGACTTTATTTTGACTTTGCCATGACCATGTATCATGGTGTACTATCATATAGAGAAATAAAAATAGGTAGTTTGTTCCGAAAACTGTTGAAAAAATGCAACGCCGATTTGCCACATTCTGAAAAGTGGACGCATAAGTGTCACCCCGAATAAAACGGTATTATATGACTATTATACAGGACATCATTTTCAGATGATTCATGCTATCATAAACTGGATTATAAACCGATAATACCAAGAATCATATCAGTGATTGCAGTTATCATATTGGAAGTTTCAATGATAGACCGAATGGGTTGTTAAGTATCGTTACCATTCAAAAATGCCCTTTTTCTCAAACAAAAATTTCGAGAAATCATACATGAAATAATCAGTTTATGATAAAAATGACGATACAGTAAATCGTAAAAAAAAATGAAATATTTCATGAAATCTGTTTTACCGACCTCAAAAAATGTGTACACCCCTGCGGTCTCTCGGTGGATTCTGTTAAATAGGTCTACCGTTCAGTGAATAATTGTTTACTTTCACAGTTTTTTTTTGTAATTTCTTGTGCGTTTTGGATTTGAACGGTGGTTGTCGAGGTTCCTACGTAGTTCCGCGGGTGTGCTGTGTACTAGGCCAAAGTCGATAAGTGCTCGCGGTTGTCTAGAACCCAGTGATGTGCGAAGTGGTTGATCAGATGGATATTTTAACTGAAAGGAGAAATCCGGAGATACAATTTCCAAGGATGCATGGTGAATTGTAGTCAACCCTTTGGAGCCGGAGGGGTCAATATGACCCCGGCGATGAAACCGGACATAACAAACGTGTTTGACACCAGCGATGTTGCGACAGCAGTGACAAAACAATCCAGCTTCAAAGAGTTAAGGAAGGTAAGTTTGCAAGTGCGCAGCGTAAAAATTATGGTACTACGTAGTATCAAACGCGTTTCAGCATTTAGTGTGCGTGTGTTTTTTTGTCAAAAAGTGCCGGATTAGGGCGTTTAAATAAGGTATCAGCGCAAGCCAAGGTGATGACCCGCATAGAAAAATATTATTCTTGGTATCGTGCATATCATACGATGTTTGTTGGTAGAATGATAACTATATAAGTAATCATCGTGCTATGATAAAATTATTGAGGTTGAAAAAATACAATTATTCACGACTTTTCATGAATCATAAAACTTATGATAATGATGCATTGAATAATACATGAATAATTTTGAAAAATAATATTCCCCATGAAATTAAGAACAAAACTATGCTTTCGGCCGATTTTTTCACTTTATTCAGGAATTAATAGCAGAAATAGAACGTCCCCGAATAAACCGATATGATACATCAATTTAACAGTGTATCATTTTCTGATCATATGTGTTATCGTATACTGGATGATAAATCGATGACAAGACAAATCAAATTGATGATTGCAGTTATCATTTTTGGTGTTTTGATGGTAGACCGAATGGGTTGTTAAGTATCGTTACCATTCAAAAATGCCATTTTTCTCGAACAAAATTTTTGTGGAATTATACGTGTTATGATCAGTTTATCATCAACGTTATGATACAGCGAATAATAAAAACAAAATGGAAATATTTCATCGAATCTGCTTTGCCGACTGAGAAAAAAGCACACCCCTGTGGGCATTTTTTGGACACTGTCAAATTTGTCTACGATTGTGTGAATAATTGTTTACTTCCGAAGTGTTTTTTTTGTAATTACTTTATTGAATCGGGAATCGAACCGTGTGATTTCCAAGCTTCCACTGCTCCTCGCACGGTGTTTACTCGCTACTCCAAACAGAATTAGTGCTCGCGGGTGGCTCAAATGTATAAATGTTCTTCATCTGAAGATGCGAAAAAGTAACATTGCACATAAGAAATTGCGGAAGGAAAATCTCCAAGAGTAAGAACTCTTCGAAGTGTTGTGCCCAGTATCAACGACCGATCTTCGTTTTGGCATTTTGCATACTATGGCAGCCGGCAAAGGTAAGCTTTCATGAGAATTTGCCAAGAAACTTGCAGTAGTTAATCCATGACTGCTGCTGGCATTGAATCAGTTTTTTTCTACAGAGTGCTCTTTGCTGGACACTTCTAGAGATCAGAATTAGGTACTGGATTCCATCGCTAACAATGACACATTTACACAAGCATTTACACCGAGATTTGCACAAATGGGTTGATTTCCCACTCCAAAAGGATTGCAATGCTTGTGCATCGAAAAAAAAAACATCTTTTGCTTACCGAGCGTACAAACCCATATTATTAAAAATTATTAATGTACTATTGGATGTATCATCATTAAAAATGTTATGATTCCTGAAACATATTGAATAATGCCATTTTTTTTGCCTTAATCATCCAATCATTAAACTTTTATAACTTTTATAATAATCATTCCACGAACAAATATCGGATGATATGAATGATTTCATCAATCGTATTTTTCTATGCGGGTGGATATCTCTTCACTATGGATTGACTGCAAGTACTACAAGTAAGACGATGGATTTTCTAAGATAAGTCTGAGTTTGTCTTATATTGTAGAACGACAAGGTTGCTCTGGTCGCGCTCATGTCTATTGATATCTGCACCACTTCTGTTAAGTGCCACCGCTAACCAGAAATTATTCATTCGTCACAGAAAATCACACAATCTGTCACGTTCAGTTCTCCTCATTTATTCTCTATGGTGGGTTATATATTATTACCAGCATCACTAATGTGATGAGATGCATCTGAGCACAGGGTGTGCTGCTTGAAGAACACGATATAAAATGTTTTTGTGCAAGTTGAAAAGAGCAATACAGTAGACGTTCGATAACTGCAACGTGTTTACGTTTCAGTTAGCGAACAAAATTCGTGCGTCAACAACCCATCAATTGACGTTAAATGAACAAAAAATTCATTCGATTGTTCATTTGGGCTAACTTGGCGCACCGTTTTGACGGATAGCGGTGCGATAACTGCAAATTTGTTGCACTTACCGGACTTGCAGTTAAAAAACATTACAGTTAAACCGTTTGCACCGACCGATAGTCCACTGTGATTTTTTTTGTTTGAAATATTGACCGTCCAGTTCCAAACTGTTCACGACCGTTCGAAACAGTCGCCGTTTCAAACGGTCGGTAAAACAGTCGGTGACGGATTTGAAAGATTTCGCGCGCAAACGCGTTTTCAAAAACATTCAATTGGTGGAACAAGGACAGCTAACCGGTCACCCTGATCAGCTGTTGCCGGCAGCCAAGCCACCAGCTTTTTGGCGCGGAAGTCGAGGGGTGTTCAGATGCAATGTTTATCACTCAACAAATTTATGAAATGTTCTAAAGTGAGGTTTAATAAATGCAGGTTATATTATTTCCAGGATAATTGCTAATGTTTGTTATTCTGAAAACCTATACGTTCGAAATAATGATGTGCTTGAACAAATTTGCTGATTAATTGGTTTCTGTAGAATACATCGAGAATCCCCTCGATATTCGACGACTGTTCTGAACAGATTCACAAACAGTCGGGATAATCCAACTTTGAACTGAATACACAATACTCTTGGAAATGATGAACACTCAGAAATAAAAGTATACACGGAATTACTATTATTTATAGTTATTTATGCATTTTGTATCCGCATCTCTCTCACTCTCTTTCTGTTTTAATGCTATCTGGTGCTTCGCCTGGGTTGACGAAACACTTCTTTTCAACCCAATCCAAAACACATTTCTATTTGTTTCTTGCGTGTAGAATACTCAAAGCCTTAGAGGTAAACTAATAGTTCCTATACCCCAATTACCCGGATAAGCGTAGCTGTTGACTCACCGCGGCGACAAAGGCCATCAAATGATTAATCACGTCATTCCATGTTTCACCATTATCCGACGCAGCGGATTAGAATCCCTCTCACAACACAAAAAATAAACGCTGTCGTCGGTTATCCATTCCTACTGGACTGACTCTCAGAAAGCGACGGACGATTGAAGCTGCTGCTGCAGCAGTACAGTCAGGTCTTTTTTTACGCGGTTTTCATTTACGCGGCCGCGTAAATGAAAACTCCATATAAAAAAAAATCATCGTTTTATTTTTGCATGATTCGTCGAGAAATGGTGAGACTTTTTTTACGCGGTTTTTCGAATTTTGAACTGAGTTTTATTTTTACGCGGTACGTATCCCCCGCGTAAAAAAAACCTGACTGTATCATCAACTGCCGGACGAGGTGGGATTATGAAATCAACTTGGGATCTCACTTGCGGGATGTAGAGCACTCATTGTCTGATTGCACAGTGGGACAATGAAGCGTTTTTGGTCAAATGGGGTTGCCTTACTTTGGAATCGAGATTGGAACAAATTTCGCGTTTTATCGGAAATGGGTCATTGATGCAAACTTTTTTGACACCCAACCGTCAAAATAAGGGCGTCTCCGGAATCGTTCATAAACATTGTGACAGTGGTTACGGTGACGCTATCTTGAGTATGGATGCAAACCTATACCAAGACCAATAGGGGAACCAACATATTTTGGACACAGCCACGCACCAATATTTTTTGGACATGTGCATTTAGGGATGATACACAAATTATGTCACGCAAAAATCGACCATTTTCAACCCCCCCTCCCCCCTATGTCACACTTTTTGTATGAGACTTTAAATTTTTTTGTATGGGTCGTCACTTTATGCAAAACCCCCCCTCCCCCCTAAAAGCGTGACGTAATTTGTGCATCACCCCTCACGGCAAAAACAAATGGAAGGGTCCAAAATATATTGGCGTAACGCTGTGTCCTCGGCTGTGTCCAAAATACGTTTGTTCTATAGACACTATAGATTCCATAGACTCGCGGAGGCGAAGACAACTGTAGCCAAACGAACTGTCAGTTCGTGTAGCCAAACGAGCATGACGTCACGATTTCAATAGCGGCAATGGATTGCGTGACGTCATATTCGCTCGGTACACTCTAAATTCACGGCAAAACACACTAAAATCGTATTGCTCAACCATGTCTCCGCGAGTCCATGGAATCTATAGTGTCTATAGTTTGTTCCCCTACATGATGAAAACACTAGCGCCGCCAAACACCATATTGCCACAGTCAGTGGTGAATTGAAATATTTTAAGTGGTGAATTACATTAGTATAAGAAAATGACTGATTGCAGCGCCACGATGTCACCACGTGTGTTGCCGATGAAATATTCATTACACAAAATTCAGATTGGACATGGATGTTTGTTCTCTGTGATGTAAATGCCCATATACGATGGCACCTTTGTTTACAAGCGACGAATGCTAGAAAAGTTAGCTTGATTGATCTAAAGACACTATACCCGAATAAAAAATACAGTAGAAAAACCGAACGTTATATTGTAACAGTACTATTTAGAACCATATTTTTACAATAGACACCACTGTAAAAATAAAAATACAAAAACAATAAGATGTAATGTTGGATACCATACCGTGAATTGTAAATAAGATTTTTACAATATATTATACAGGTTGTTAAGTATCGTAACAATATAAACAAATATTTTTCTCCATATATATTTTTTTGCAAAACCATACATTTTATTGTTAATGAATTGTTCAAAATACTGATACGTGGGTTTAAATATACCGTACATTGTATGGTACATGAATGGTTTCAAACAATAAAATGTACCGTAAATAAATTGTTTTTAATTGTAATTTCACTACTGGTTATACATTTAATCAAATGGTTTTGGAATGGTTCTGTTTTGTTATGTTGAATTGTTTTACATTACATAAACCATATATTGTTATATTATCTTGCCATTTTCCTCCTGTTAATGGCATCTTAGGCTTATTAGATTTATTAGAATGCGCTTTGGGAATTCCCAGAGCGTTTTGGATAACCCTCCATATATAGGATCGCCCACGTCTAAGTCTGAGTAGTCTCTGATTGCATTAACAGTTGAAGCTTAGGCTCCCATTCCCCACCAGCCAGACAACCGGGTTTCGCAAACTAAGCATTATTTGTGGCAACACTTTGAGCGGCATGATGGAACTATGCCGAGCGCGCTAAGTGTTATTAGACCACTAATGTAGTTGCATGAAGTGGGTGACGAGGTACATAAGTATCATTACAGCGTGCTTAACCGTTATTGCAATATTGAGGCACCAGTTTGACTAAAGTTTGAAATACATAACAACTCATGAGATAACTGTCAAGTTCGATTCAAATATAAGTTAGGTTAAAAAGCGAACCCGCAGATGAACCTATATTAAAAGTCATTTCAGTGTTCAGTCCAGTCCATATGTTAAAGATGGCTCTACGTCAAAGATAAAGTTTGTCAACCGCATTTGATTCGATTGTGGTCGAAGGCAAGTTCACATGAGAGAAGAGGAGAAAACTCCCCTAAATGCAAATACAGAAAGAATAGTGTTGAAGTGTTGAACTCATCTACTGATTTACGGTAATCTGACCTGCATCTTTCCGGGTTGGCCTACATTGCATTAGTATTTCTCTCATCGCACTCTACACACCTAGCCCGCCCTCGAGCCCGCCATATCTCTTGGACCCCTGCTTGGACCTGCAGTTCTTAGGACATCTGGTTTACCACTGATTTAAACATGTTATTGGCACTAACCCTTTGGAGCCGGAGGGGTCATATATGACCCCGGCGATGAAACCGAGCATAACAAACGTGTTCGACACCAGCGAGGTTGCGTCAACAGCGGCGAAAAAAATCGATTCCAAAAGGTTAAATTGATGTTTCAACTTATTCACTTTTTTTCTTTCCTTTCCTTTGGATCAAAAAAGTCACAAACATCAACAAAACAAAGCACGGAAAAAATCTTAAACTGAATAAATCTGGTGTTCGATTTGAATAGGTCGAATCTGCATAGGAATCACAGCAAACATACGATCTATTCAAATCGAACACCAGAAATAATTAAAAATTCACGGAAAAATAATGTTTCGGAAAAGTGAATGGTTCAAACGTAAGAAAAACAGTATAATATATTGTTACATAAAAATCCAATGTAAATGTATAGTATAGCGAACCATTTCATTACAATACACTTTAGTGTAGCTGGTACACTGTATGGTGCAGGAATGGTTTTCACCATACACCCTATGGTTAGTTTTTATCCGGGTATGCTAAAGACACAAAATCTGATGATTGTTGCTGGTGATGATGATTCCCGCATCATGACGATGATGCTGCCAAGCAATGCCTTTAAAGCGCGTTCAACAAGTCTCCTGCTCGATTGGAATGATATTGACAGTAAATTTGGAATTCCAATTGGAACATTTCGTGCCTTTGCATATAGTCCCTAATGAACCAACACCATACACGGGCCGTAATGCAGACGGTTCAACAATACCACATACTTTTCGAATTGTATCTTGAATAGGTGGTTGAAATCGTCTTATGGTTATACTTTATACGGGGTGTCTTAAGATTGATCCATTTAACGGTACTTTGAAATGACAACACAAGTGGCAGCATCGTTGTGGCGCTGCTATCGCAAAGTTTTCACGCTGTAGTCAGTGGTGAATATAAAACCTATCTGAATACGCATACTCACTACTGACTGTAGCTTGGCTGTAACATGCCGCTTAGATGACGCTAGTGTTATCTACGCTAAAAAATCAACTTGCGAGAAAATTTTCTATTGGCTTGGATGTCTGTTTTATGTATACTTTACTACTGATGTAACAAGCTGTATGGTGGCGCTAGTGTTGTCAACGCTTAATCCTTTGGAGCCGGAGGGGTCAATATGACCCCGGCGATGAAACCGAGCATAAGACACGTGTTCGAGGCCAGCGAGGTTGCGGCAGCGAAAGCAAAACAATCCGGCTCCAAAGGGTTAAATAATTTTAACTCCCACATAGCTTTAGAATAAAAATGTATTCTCACTTGGATGTATCTTCTGTTGGTTTTCAGCATTTGTTTTCTGACCACATTTCATACCCCACAGTGTGGCAAGCCGGTAGCGTCACCTTTTCACTGATTCGGTGGGTCATCCGGTGCTGCTTTAACATGTGCTCCGGTCCAATAGTCCTCCTCTTCTGCTCGCAAACCCATTATGCGGATGCTGTTAAGTCGACAACATTATGATATACTTTACGTCGCGTCGACGCCGCGTGATGAGACTAGAAGCGTTTATTCCATGTGCTGGTTACTGTTGAAACGGTCAGTTTGTTATTGCAGTGGGACTAAGTGGAATCCTCACTGGTTGACGCTTGTCCGAGGAATGGATCAGCCTTGTCCGGTTAAAATCCTGTTACGGTGAATTTTCCATTCGAGCCTCCGTCAATATAACGCATGACGAATTTGCAACCATGGCAGAAGAAAGTCGCATAAAAACGAGGTAGTTTGTGCAAAAGTGACAGCAAGGAGACTCAACTAACGAGGTTCGTCGAAGAGGTGATTGAAATTGGGTGTCAAATCGATCTTCGAAAGCAGTGGTCAAAGAAACGCACATTAAATAAATCCTCAAATTGAAGGTTATTGAAAGGTTCCACATTTATTCACAAAGATTACGTGAAAAAGTTTGTAAAACAAACATCCCAAACCCCCCTGTTGCTCCGTATGCTTCAGACTTGAATATTTATGAAACAAACAAACTTCGCATGCAAAAGCTGGAAACGATTCTCCGGAATTTTTTGCATGTATATATGGTTTATGATCCATAACCATACACCATACACCACATGTAGACAGATAATGATAATACTCGCACCACCATCACCATCATCCGCATTAGCCATGCTCGCTTTCGTCTGATATTCGACTTACATCCAGCTGGATGGAAGCTCCCGCGTCTCTTCCCATATTCTGCGATGATACCGTTTGAATTTTCCATTCCCGTCGCATTTCGTTGGTGCTCGAATCTCACAGAAAGAAAAAAAAAATCGAGCCAGAAGAAATCGCATCAAACCGCTTTATGTGAATGAGTCGGAAGAGGGGCTAGAGGCATCTCATATCTCCTGCAGCATTTGAATCATGAAAGAATCGGCAGGGCAAAGCCTTGCTTCGAGCTTGAGCCATGAGCCATGCTTGCCAGTGCCAGCGTCGGTTGATATAGAATTCGACATCCATCTTCACATGCTGGCAGGCAGCCGCAGCAGCATCCGCCAACGGGTTTGCCGCTGTTTGCCGACGAAACATATGGGATACCATATCTACTGTACTGTAAGTGCATTGTGGCGGATGAGAACGTTTTTGATGGAATACACTAATCCCCGGATGTGACATCCGTACTTGGCATGCATTATTCTTGGCTGTTGATTTTTGCGAGACTTGTTGCATTTATAAGAACCTTTGAGGCAAGACACACACTTAATTTGGAATACCGTGTTCAGTAATTTTTTGACGAAAATAGAACAGCTGAATACAGCTATACTGCATTGTTTACCTTTTGCACACGGTTTTGACAGTTGGTGTACTGAGCCTCAGTAAAATCGATTACCTAAGCTATTGTCTATCCGGTTGGAATCAAGACAGACATTCAATCAAAAATTGCCATTTTCTTGGTCCACAAGTGTCGCATCTGTTTCGCATCTAGTGCGCTGTGTAGCTGACAACAACGGGAAGGATGCGCACTACTTTTGACATGATTCAAAAACGTCGCGAGTTGGGTCGCGTCGCGACTTGATTGTGCGAAGTCCGGTTTGGTGGCGGCCCGACAATACCGAAATAGTTCTACTGTTCTATTTTCGTCTAAAATGTGCTGAACAGACAATTCAGGATTGAGTGTGCACTATGCAAACGGGAGCAACTCTGTACAATTCTATTTGAAATATTTCCATAAAATTTCATTGTTTTTCTTCAGCACATGTAACTCTTTTTGATTTGAAACTGATTCCAGGTTACATTTTGGTGCAAACGGGAGATTCACCATCTAGGGGCAAGATAGAGATCACGAGAGAAAATCTGCGTTTGAAGTGTTGCTCAGAATGTTTCGCAATAGGCCTAATCAGAAGACGTTTCATATCAGCTGATTTTGGGAGCCTTTGACTGTTCTCCTATGAAATTCGCAGTTCAGCGTTTGCGCATTTGTTCGACAGTTCTGGAGCTCGATTTGAATAGGTCGTATGTGCTTTTGTCGATTAAAAATTCGATCAGTTGGATTCGCTTATTATAGCGAAAACCGTTGAAATTGAGCAAAGTTGATACATACAGCAGAATCCTCACAAAACAGGCTTTCTGTTCCATCATTAAAAGTTTGCAAAATATCTGCCATATTGCTACAATGACTAAAATAAACTGATCGAATTTTATATCGACAAAAGCACATACGACCTATTCAAATCGAGCTCCAGAGTTGTAAACAGTGGCATACACGGACCTGTCAACTGAAAAAGCCTATTCTTCAGGTTTTCTCCTGTTTGTACTAAAGTGTAACCTGGCATTAGTTTCAAATCCAAAAGTGTTGCATGTGCTTAAGGAAAACAATGAAATTCAATGGAAACATTTCAAATAGAGTTGTAAAAAAATTCTCAAAGAGTTGCTCCCGTTTACACAGTGTTTTATCCCAAGATCTCATCTGACAAAGATAAAAACGGTATTCAATCTGCTTTGCATCCACTAAATACTTGAGAATTTCTCCTTCCTCCAACAAGTGCTTTCTTCTATCCAATAGGCATTAAGTTAAAAGATTATGGGGACAGAGCTTCCATTGGAATGGGACCATCCTAGAGCGATTGAAGTTCACACAGTTTCGATCTGAATTATTCAAAACTTCCTATTTGCATGATTTCCTGCTCGAATAAACAGTAGTTACTCAACAGTGCAGAATCAATGCCGATTAAGGAAAGCCTGAAAAGCAAACAGGGGCTTCACAGTTCCACCCATCGCGTCGCATCGTCTTGCGGGTCACTCCCCCATCCAGCCACCGAGGAAGCCGGTAGTTATTTGTCGACGGCGGAGATGTTTTAACGAAATTGAATTTCTATTTGAAAGTTGTTTTCTTCCGCATCTGCATTCCATCGGCTCGGAAGTCGACCCCGCAAGATGACGGTGATCCGGAAGAGCGTTTTCACCCACTTTTGGAAGAGCCTATAGGCTATTTCTAGCAGGACTTTTTCTCTTTCTCCTAGACTAGCAAGCAACGATCATTTCGAGAATGTGTCTGGGTGCTTGTTGCTTTTCCATCTGTCTGCCATCATCCGGGTCGTCCCAAGCGGAAGTACGACGAAACGGAAGTTTTCTGGTGACGAAGCACTCTAGCTCTTGTCCCGCCCCGCCCGGCAGGATACGACGAAGAAGGTTCGGAATGTTTCCTCTTGACCTGAGTGCTGATAGATAGGCACGTGAAGATAGGAAGAAAACTTGAAGATACAGTTTACCATTTGCATGTTTCGGTTTTGCTCGGCGAAAGTTGTTTGCGATTGTTGAATGATTCAAATGCGCGATTTATCGAACGATTATGATGACCACACAGACAAACAGACGTTACACTTCGAGTACTTTACGATTCAAAACAACGTCATGGTTAAATCTGGAGCTCGATTTGAATAGGTCGTATGTGCTTTTGTCGATTAAAAATTCGATCAGTTGGATTCGCTTATTATAGCGAAAACCGTTGAAATTGAGCAAAGTTTATACATACAGCAGAATCCTCACAAAACAGGCTTTCTGTTCCATCATTAAAAGTTTGCAAAATATCTGCCATATTGCTACAATGACTAAAATAAACTGATCGAATTTTATATCGACAAAAGCACATACGACCTATTCAAATCGAGCTCCAGAAATGTTCGCTCAATGCAGAGTTTGGTCAACCACTAGGGGCAAGACACTGTGCAAACAAGAGCAACTCCTAGGGGCAAGACACTGTGCAAACGAGAGCAACTCTGAGAAATTCTGAGTTACTCTTTTCATCAATAATCGACGAAATTTGTTGAAAGACATCCCTAAACCTGCAATTTTCATTCAGCACACGCAACACGTTGCAGTTTGACATTGGTGCCAGATCACACTTTGGCATAAATGGGAGAAATTCTGAGGAACTGTGAGGAATTCTGAACAACACCTCGAACACAGATTTGCTCTCGTTAGATCTGTCTTGCCCCTAGAGCAACTCTGAGAAATTCGGAGTAACTCTTTTAAAAAATTATCGACGAAATTTGTTGATAGACATCCTCAAAACTGCAATTTTCATTCAGCACATGCAACACTTGACACATTGACATTGGTGCCAGATCACACTTTGTCATAAATTCTAGATTGAGCTTAAATAAGGGCGAAAGTAACATGAGAGAGTTCTCTTCATCGACTCTCTCTTCTGCAAATTAAAGTGACAAGATGCAAATTCAATCAAACTTTTTTACACTTAGACGCTAGATTACATCGCAACCTAGCGATTTATGACCTAAAAGGGCAACCATACTTGCATCTTGTCACTTTAATTTGAAGAAGAGAGAGTCGATGAAGAGAACTCTCTCATGTTACGTTCGCCCTTATTTAAACTCAATCTAGAAATGGGAGAAAAACTGAGGAACTGTGAGGAATTCTGAACAACATTTCGAACACATATTTTCTCTCGTTTGATCTGTCTTGCCCCTACACGGAGAAACTGAAAAACTCAAAATTAGGTACTTTTAAACTCAATTTTGAGTTCTTTTTCATCTCCCTTTTCATACGCTCTTTCTATTGTTGTCAGAGAGTAAAGAGAGAAACAACCCAACTTTTGCAGTTGAGTGCGTCAAGCCAACACTGAGTTTCTAGCACAGTCAACCCGGGAGCTTCTTGACAGCTGCCGAACAACGTCAGCGTACCTAAAAATTTTGGTCCGGGTGGTACTGTCAGATTCAAAGCGGCAAGCGCTACTTTTGAAAAGGACGAAAACCGACAACAACAAACCGCACAAAAAATATTAAAACATTAAACAGAAATTTTAATTTGCTGGTTCCGCTTTTTTGTGGTAGATAAATGCAAATTAAGTGCGGCATGATGAATTTGTTTACTAGAAGTGAAAATTATATCTATAAAACGGGTAAAGGCAAAATAGTCGGCACGCACAAAATTTATAAGATACTCATGTTTTCTTCTAGTGCGGTTATTAAGCACCAGCAAGTAATAAATTAGGTTACTTATGCTAACATTTTACAGCTACATATCTGGTGGCAAAGCCAAAATGGAAGTTAAAAATAATCATTTGCAGATGTTTTTTTTTTCGAGTTTTGCTCTAGCATTCGCAGTCATCAATTAATATGGAAGACAGTTTAAACATGTGGTTTTATTACATTTCTTACAACAAATTAAAAGAAAAATCAAAATAATTTCAATTTAATGAACATTAGTTTTGCGCTTCTGTTGAATGCGTCCTTTTGATACGAAACGCTAGCCTTTCGTTGGCTTCCACTCACCACGAAACAAAAAGATGTTTTCGCATGGACAAAAATTGTTGCGTCGGTGAAGGATGGACCCGTTGTTTACGAACAGTAGCGACATCTGCGATTTGCAAGTAGGTACGCGAAACTGAGCTCATCTGTCAAGTTACGGGAGGGTTGAGCACAGTACTCAAATTTGAGTAAATACAACCTAGTCGAAATTTCAGTTGGGTTAAAAAAACTTGAAATTAGGTATTTTTGTCTCATGGAAGCAAGCGGGAACAACCCAACATAAACATCGATTCCATCAACTCAAAATTGGCTTGACGCACGCAACCCCGAAGTTGGGTGGAAAGAACTCACTTTTGGGTAGTTTCGTCTCTCCGTGTAGGTGAACCATGAACTAGGTGGCGGTACCGTCTTACCCCGTTCGTTCGACACGTTTTAATACGACACTTTTTAATTCGTACCCCGCCTATACGACACATGTCGAATTAAAAAGTGTTCAAATGTCACAGCGATGTACACTGTAAATGCAAAACAGTTTGATGCTGCGCTTATACTCGCACCCGCAGCAGCTCCTCTTGCAGCCGCTAATTCCGGAAGTTCTGAGTTGGTGCTATTCGACACCAAAATCGCCTGAAGACAAACCGGAATGAAGTGAGGATGGCAACAATCGTAGAAAGAACGTGCATTTTATTCGCACCACCGCAATATCTGTTGAAATTATGTTTTATAACAAACCCGGAAATCAAAACAAAAACAAAAATAGAGTTGCCAAATTTTAATGACCATGATGGTGTAGGGTGACCAGTTTGTCGAATTAAAAGTTTACCCCGGTTATTCGACAACAGTCGGTGTCGTATTAGCGGGGTAATACGGTAGTGAGCAAACGTCAAACTTCAACAAAACCGATGCGATCGCCACGGGTGATTCGTTGACAAACCATCGAATTCTAAAATTGGCCGTTTCATCAGTGTACGATGAGAATGATCAGAGTGTTACGTCTGTTTGTCTGTGGTCACCATATAACACCTAAACATTTAAAACATTTTTGGAACATCCATCGGAATGAACTTTTCGTCCTTTTCGTTGACAAAATTCATTTTAGGGATGCTCATTCCGCATCTTGGGACAAGACTGTGCAAACGGAAACAACTCTGAGAAACTCTATTTGAAATATTTCAATTGAATTCTATTGTTTTCCTTCAGCACATGTAACACTTTTAGATTTGAAACTGATGCCAGGTTACATTTTGGTGCGAACGGGAGAAAACTTGAGGAATTGTGAAGAATTCTGAACTAAGGGCAAGACACTGTGAATACGGGAGCAACCCTGAGAAATTCTGAACAACTCTATTTGAAATGTTTCCATTGTATACTTCATTGTTTTCCTTCAGCACATGTAACACTATTGGATTTTAAACTGATACAAGGTTACACTTTACTGCAAACGGGAGAAAACCTAAGGAATTGTGATGAATTCTGAGCAACACTTCAAACGTAGATTATCTCTCGTCCTGATCTTATTAAATGTCCCTAACTAAATTTGTGCATTTTATGCGCATTTAGAAAAGTCTGTCGCTTTAGTCATAGTTCTCCATCCCATTCACTCTTGAAGCGTACCTTGCTCGGATTTCTCTTATACCAGCCACAAAGGTGCCAAGTGAAATACAACAGACGAAGGCGAGATGGTGCAAATATTTGAATTGATTAACATGTATTTGATTGTTTCTTCTTGGAAGAGCTCGGAAATGGGACTCGTATGGGAATGGGGGGCGGTCACATTTCCCGCATCTACATACCTTTTCCATAGAAACCACTTTCGAGATGCGGGCGGAGCAGATTGTTTCCATACTTGAGATAATTTAAGTGGTTTTCAAGAGAACTTCCACTTGTCCGGAGGCGCTTGATTCCGGATGATTTGCAGCTTATCGAGCAGGCTCTCGTGTTGGTTTTATCTATCTATAGACAAGGCTCAATGGTTGGTCGTCGATTTTCCGGCTTTTGAATCGACGTGATTTCCAACAAAGTTGTATCTAGGCCAAACACATTTATCATCGGAAAAAGTAAATTGGATTTTTGGCACCCGAATCGGACCGACCGACGTGCCAGCATAGTTTTTCTAATAAATAATTCCAGAAAGATGCTTTCCCGAATAAAAAAATCGCCGAACCGCAAAAATATGAAACATAAAGCCCCATAACCAGGCGGAAATAAGAGCCGAAAGCCGTAATTTACGACGACGAGCCCTTCCCTACGTGGCGGTTCCATTAGCGAAATTAGTGACTCCCCACCAGAACTGCCGGAAAAAGTCACATCCCGATCCCGGTGGTTGTTGGTCGCGTACCGGAAACTACCGGTCGGATAGGCCACATCATAATTCAAATAACAAAGCGCGCAAAACGAGACAAACCCATATCGAAGGTCTTCCAGTTCCGTTTCCCTTTGTGTAGGCAATTTTTCTACTTTGGGAAAAACTTTATGGCATGGAAATCTTGGCGTGCATCTTTTTTTTGTCCTGATGTCACAGATGGCTCCAAGGAAGATTCCCGCAGGGAAAGCACTTTCCTCATCTTCGTGAAACGATTTACGTGCTTGGCACGTTATTGGTTTGCTGCTTTCCAGCAGTTAATAAAAAAGCAACGGCGTGCAGTCGAGTTATGGCCAAAGGACCCGCGCAATGGGATATTTATGGTTTGATGGGGAAAGTTTTTCAAATGGCTAGAAGATTTTTATGTGTTTGATTTAACAAATCGGAGATATCCCATATCGAACCACTGGAACGTTCTGGTTTACGCAAAACCACAATATTTTGTTTTAAAGAAGATTTTTTATGACTATTTACATTTTTAGAACTTTGAGCTCTGACTTTATTTTAAATTTTGAAAACTAACATTTTTTGTGCGCGCATGCATAAAGCGTTTTTGGCACCACTGGAAATGAACCATTCAATCAAAAAGTTCATTTTCAGAGTTCCATTAACAAACGATGTCTCATGCGAACATGTGATAGGGGAAAACCAAAAATGATATAAAATTTCGGACAGTTATTTATTGTTACGAAGCAAAAAGATTGTGAGCACAGAGGACAGACATCCAAGTACAGTTCCGAAACTGTGTAAGAAATTTAACGACCACTTCAAACCGGCAACACAAGTGGGAACATCGTGGCGCTGCAATCGACTAATTTCCTATATTAATTTAATTCAACTTGAAATATTTCAATTTATCACTGACTGTGGCAATATGGTGTTTGGCGGCGCTCGTGTTTTCATCGTGTATTGATTTGCATCCTTAAATACTCAAGTATGGATTCAAATCCTTACACAGCTTTATGAATGAAATTTGTTCTAGCATGTATGTCTGTTCTCTGATAAACATGTCTACTCTGGTTTTCGAGGTCGACCTCGACGTGATAGAATTCGACATTTTTCACACTGGGGTTTTTAAAATGTTAATAAGGCAATCCATGAGACAGATGCGATCAGCTGATTTTTTGTTTACCATGTATTTTTGACATCCGATGATCGGGGTGACAGTTGAACACAAAAGAATTTGTTAAGCACCAACGACACTTGACGAAACTTTGTTAAGTTGTGCTCACACTGTGTTTACACTTTTGGCTGTCACCCCCATTGCGAAAAGTCGTCATGGATTGCCTTACACCGAGAAAAATTTCAACTCAATGACTGAGTTGGCCTTACTCAGAAATCGAAAAATCCTTTGTTTTCTTACTCAGTTTCGGCTAAAAGTGGGACAACCAGGGAGGGTGCAGGCACGTCAAACTCGAACAAACTACGCCTACCTAACATGCATCGAGCGGGCCTTCCCAAACAACACAATGCGATTTCGCGGGCCACCCCCATCGACAAAACAAACCGATTTCCAAGCAGGATTCGACTAGGCTTCTGATCGCATTGCCAGTCACACTAACACACTCGTAAAAGATGAGCAGTAGGCCTACCTTGCCGCATGCGGGTCCCCTGGGGACAACCCATTGGCAATGGGTTGTCCCACTTTTAACGGAAACTGAGTAAGAAAACAAAGGATTTTTCGATTTCTGAGTAAGACCAACTCAACCACTGAGTAGAAATTTTTCCCTGTGTATAATAAGTCATAACTCATGATTTGAGTAAATTTTTGTAACCGTATAGAGGTAATCACGTTCAAAAGTATGCGTGCCTTTTTTGTAGATGTCGTTGTGAAACTGCGAGGAAAATATTTGCACTCTTGCCCCGGACGTTAGTTTTATCATTATTTACCCGTTTTACCCAAATCGATTGGGTAATATTTGCATATGCGATCTGAGTAGCCTTTCAATCGGCGTGCACTTTTGTGTGAGGAAAAATTTGCGCTAGTGTTCGTGTGTTGAAATGTCACTTATCTCTATAGTGGTTTCTCTTTTTAGTAGTGTTGCGTGTACGTACACGTTGTATTACACGAACACTACTTGAGTTACTGGTTGAAAATAGTAAACAAAAATCAGCTGTTCCCGGCAAAATCAAATGGGCATATTTTCAACCAGTAGATTTGCATTAGTATTCGTGACGCCGCGCTGCGAAACCACTATACATCAGAGAGGAATTCAGTAACAAATTTTGAAAACGACGTATAATCAATGCTACACCATTGATTATACGTCGTTTTCAAAATTTGTTACTGAATTATTCCTCTCTGACGTATACGGTTACAAAAATTTACTCAAATCATGAGTTTCAAGCTAGGGGCGGGACACAAGATCAAGAAATAAATATATATATTTTTTTCAACTACAACCAATATAAACATCGAAAAATGAGTAAATATGCATTCTTGGACTATCATGTGTGATTTAAGGCAAGAATCTAGATAGAGCTTTAGGATGCTATTGACAAAACTTCATAACTACTGCACCTTTTACTATTGTTTCCGACACATGGCATCCGCCGCCCCCAAAAGATCGACGACAGCTTATCTCTGTGAAGTCCACCCAGTTCACCCCACACACTTAGGACTGGTGCTCACGTAGTCAATATTTTTCATATCCCAGCGGAAGTACCTACTCAGGAGTGGGGATACCGCCTAGGAGAACCAACAGAACCAACTCTGCAATAACAAATCACCGACCATAATTGGGAAATCCCACTAACAAACCAGCGACCGCAGCACGTGTGTGACTACGGACGGGACAAGTGGTCAAAATCCTAACCAACCGCCCAGCGATGACGATAAATGGGATAGTTTAAATCTACACGCGCAAGACTTTAAGGAGTGTGTAGTGGATATCCCCAAGGATTATAGCAACACAGACCAACAGACGTAACTCATAGAGGATATTCATTTAAAACTTTTATCCGTTGTCTTTTTCATGAACACACGGCCACCTGTTTGTAGAACCACGCGAGACACTGTCGACCATGCTGGATTTCGATTTGACGTTTGTCTAACACGCACACTACCACTAGCGTGCACAGGGGGGGGGGGCAAGGGGGGGCACTTGCCCCCCCTTCTATAAAAAAAAATCTATGCACCATTTTTGCAATTCAAGCACCTTGGATCTTACCACGCAATGTTGAGAATCACTGAGCTATGGTGCACCATTGACACATACAATTTCTTAGTATCTCATGCACCTCAGAATCATCTAGGCTTAACTTACGCACCATCTTCTAACTAATCAATGATGTCAGCACCACATTTGAAAAACATGCACCATTTTGGCATTTCGTATTCCAAAACTGTATTCCATGTGATGACTTCGGCACCACATTGAATTCTAAGCACCATTTTTGCAATTCGTGCACCCAGCCATACAAAACAACGCACGGTGTGTTGTGTAGAACAACTTTATAATAAAAAAATAAGTAAGTCTGAAATTTTGCCCAGTGATACTTTGCTCCATTCCCTTCAATTTGCTAGGTCGGTTAAAAACATCCATCGGGGGGTCTAGAACAAAATTTTTTTTTGAAGGTTTTTCATGCAAAAACTGTTAAAAGCGCATATTGTAAATTATTACATCTCCTACAAAGAGTCACAACTTTTTTGTCTTTGAAGATTGAACCACACAATTTTTAGGCGTTTCGAAGTAGTATGCGTAGATGACTGTGTGAAAATTTCATTGAAATATGTTGAATGGTTTTCAAATAATAGCAAAACTATCAAACGCATTCTAAAATACTAAGCTTATTAGCAAAAGTCCAACAAAATATCTATATTTTTTTATATAATAATACATGAAAATTTTTTAATTCCAAGGACCTTGAGTCATTCTGATGGCGGTATGTACTGTGAATACTTGTTTTTCAAATGATGAACAATTACATAGTCAAATACATGAAAGGAAAACACACACATTGCCATTATGTAGCTTTTGACTATAGTATTAATTATTTTTCTCAAGAACGCGGTTTTGCGTATACATGTTCATTTTTTTCATTTTTTTTTTTTAATGATTAAGGTCTTATCTAAGTATCAGATTGCAAGCGAAAGGCTTTAGGAGAGCGTGGCGCAATAATTTGGATTACAAAAAAACTGTTTGTTATTTTTTCGAAAGATATAGATTTATGTTGAAAATATTCTACTAGTCAACGACGTTCTAACAATGATCAATCACTCTTCCTCATGTTTGAAGGAAACCACAGACAATATTTTTGAGACATCATATGCAAATCGATAGGACTATTTAAACCATTGATATCAAATTGTTTTTCCTTGGTTTTATACTGAACAGCCTAATTTTCATGCCTAATGTAGAAACATTTTCAATAAGTACTCCGTTCTTTTAACTTTTCTTTCAGAACTTATTATCAGTTAATAAATGGTGGCATAAGTAATAAACATCATATTGCTATTAAATTTAAAGACAAACCTAAGTTTAGGTCCAACAGCTATGTCAAATATCGTGGAATAATCCGGAAACTATGTTTAGTACCGTAAAGTTGCCCTTGATCGAATATTGCCCAACTGAATTCTGTTTTGATTTCAGTTCTCGTTATTGTGTCCTGTCTTGGTTTAATGTGGACTCATACCCACAACTTCAATGTTATTATGAGGTCTTTAACAGAGTTAACTTGTTTTTATTCATTGACTATGGTGAAATACTATTAAATTTTGAGCTTGTAAACATTGATTCCAAAATAATTTAGTTTCTATACTTTTTCCTCGAAACAGAGATATTGTTTCCCAATCCTCGAGTGCTTTTCTTGGCTTACCAAATAACATTCAAATATTTTCTTTAGGGAAGGCCGACATGCTTAGCAATCATGATAATTGTGTTTATTATAGGATTCATAATAGAGGCATACTTGTACTTGTGAACATGTATACGCAAACCGCATACTCTAGTGAAAAGCTACATAATGACAGTGTGTGTTTTCCTTTCATGTATTTGACTATGTATCTGTTCATCATTTGAAAAACAAGTTTTCACAGTACCGCCATCATAATGACTCAAGGTGTTTAGAATAAAATATTTTTCATGTATTATTGTATTAAAAATATAGATATTTTGTTGATCGTTTGCTAATAAGCTTAGTATTTTAGAATGCGTTTGATAGTTTTGCTATTATTTGAAAACCATTCAACATATTTCAATGAAATTTTCACACAGTCATCTACGCATACTACTTCGAAACGCCTAAAAATTGTGTGGTTCAATCTTCAAAGACAAAAAAGTTGTGACTCTTTGTAGGAGATGTAATAATTTACAATATGCGCTTTTAACAGTTTTTGCATGAAAAACCTTCAAAAAAATTTTTTGTTCTAGACCCCCCGATGGATGTTTTCAACCGACCCAGCAAATTGAAGGGAATGGCCCAAAGTATCATTGGGCAAAATTTCAGACTTACTTATTTTTTTGTTTTAAAGTTGCTCTATAAACACACCGTGAACGAGTTTCACTGAATAACAGTGCCGACTAATACAGCACACTAACATCATGCACTTTCTTCAAAGTTTTCAATGCACCATCATGATGTCCACAGAATGATCTAGGTATCCACGTATTATGATGATCGCATGAAATGTCTTTTTATCAATTAAGTATCTAATACTTCATATTGATATGCACCATCATGAAACTTCATGCACCATCACAGCTAAAGCACCGTAATGCCGTGAGGATCACATAAAATACATTTTTTGTATGCTATACACCATTTCTGCAATTCGTGCACCTAACCATATTGATAAGCTTTGAAAAACGTTGACAACTAATGCATCATCTAGTATCATGCACCTTCTTCGAAGCTTTCCAATCACCATTTTGGCATTCACTATATCATCTAGGCATCTTATGCACCATTATGATGTGGTTCACAAGTGAATTTGATGTACCATTTTGGCATTTCGCATACAAAATAGCATCATTGTACCTGGACTATGTTGATTTCTGTGCTGTATTGAGTTTCCTGCACCATTTTTGCAATTCGTGCACCTACATATGGAATTTGTTGAGTATAACTGAATCATGGTAAAACTAATGCACCATACAGACATCATGTAGCTCCTTTGCATTCCGTGCACCACCATGGTGATCACATAAATATCTAAGCACCATCTCACGCGTCATCTAAGCATTTACACATATGAATTTAAATTTGAAGCTCCATTTTGCCATATCGTACACCCAATTGTATTCCATGGACCTGATCCATGTTGACTTCCGCACCACATTAAATTCTATGCATCATTTTTGCAATTCTTGCATTTTGGATCTAACCACCCAATGTTGAGAATCACTGAATCATGGTGGCAACAAATGCACCCCTGATACATACAATTTGTTAGTATCTCATGCACACCCATGATGTTCTCAGATTAATTTTAGGCTAATCTCACACACCATCTTTTAACTAATCAGTGATGTCAGCACAATATTCGGATAACATGCACCATTTTGGCATTTCGTATTCCAAAACTGTAATCAATGTACGTGAACCATGGTAACTTCGGCACCACATTAAATTCCAAGCACCATTTTTGCAATTCGTACACAGCCATACACAATGGCGAGTGTCGCTGAATAACGGTGACAACGAATACAGCACACTAACATCATGTACCTTCTTCAAAGCGTCCACAGAATGAACTAGGTATCCACGCATTATACTGATCTCATGCACTATCTTTTAATCAACTAGAAATCTAATGCATCATACTGATATGCACCATCATTAAATTTCATGCACCATCAAAGCTTTCCAAGCACCATTTCAGCGTTTATTATATCATCTAGGCATCTGATGCACCATTATGTTGTGAGCATCACATAAACTACTTTTGTTTTGTATTCTATGCACCATTTTTGCAATTCGTGCACCTAACCATGCAACATGTTGATAATCTTTGAATAACGGTAACAACTAATGCAGCACACTAGCATCATACGCCTTTTTCAAAGCTTTCCATGCACCATTTTGGCATTCATTATACCATCTAGGTATCTTATGCACCATTATGATATGGTTTACATTTGAATTTGATGCACCATTTTGGTATTACGCATACAAAAGAGTATTCCACGTACCTGGAACATATTGATTTCTGTGCCATTGAGTTTCCTGCACCTTTGCACGAATTGCAATATGCAATATGAAACATGACGAGTATAACAGAATCATGGTGAAGCTAATGCACCATACATACATCATTTATTACATGCACCACCATGATGTTCACAGAATCATCTAGGCACCATCTCACGCACCATCTTTGAATCAAATATCTGTCTAATTGCGAAATAATACACCATTGTTAAATTTCATGCATTACTAAAGCTTTTAATGCGTAATCGTGGCGTTCACTATATCATCTAGGCATCTTTTGCACCATTATTATTGTATGAAGTTTCGTACATCGAAATTGCATTTCTTCTACGTTGTCAACTATAATGTATCATACTGACATCAAGCGCCATCTTTGAATGACATGCTCCATATCAGCATTCAATGCACCATACCAATGAACTCAGTGTTATCAGAAGATCCTATACACCACGGTGACCATTATTGCCGCACGAAATTTGATGTTTACGCAGCACCAACATTTTTATATTTACACCATCTCATCTTCTTCTATATTCTATAAATCAAATTGCAATTACTTGCCACGCATGCACTATCTCGACGTTCCCTTGATCATTATGGTATATAATGTACCATACTCACATCACACACCTTTTTAAAATTTCCATGCACCTTCTTGGTGTTCATTGTATGTACAATTGCATTTTATTTACCATTTTATGATTCGCGCATCAAAACAACATTCCATGGATCATTTTGAGAATCACTTTACCAGCTCGAGAAATATCTGGAGTAATCCGTGAAGGCATTCCAGGAGAAATCTCTGGAGAAATTTCAGGAGTCATCCTTGAAGGACTTTCTGAAGGCATTACTAAAGAAGTGTTGAAAGAATTTTTGAACGAAGCTCTCAAAAACTGGAAGAGGAGTCTAGAGAAATTCCTGTAGAATTTGCAGGAGTAACTACTAAAGGAATTGCTGGAAAAATTATGGAAGGAATTCCCTGGAGGCATTCCTAAAGGAATCCTTGAATAATTTCCTGGGGGAATCTTTAGCGGAATTCGTGAAAGAATTCATGGAGGAATTTGTGGTGAAATATTTCGGAAAATTCCTGGACAAATTTCTGGAAGAGTTCCAGCAAGGGCTCATTAACGAACCCCTGGAGTAAACTCTGGAGACATTCCTGTAAGAAACCCTGGAGAAATTCCTGGAAGAATTTGTGGAGGAATCTCTGAAGGCATTCCTGAAGGAATCCTTGGGAGAATACCTGGAGGTTTTCTTGTAAGAATTCCTGGAGGAACTTATGGAAGAATGTCCGGAGGAATTTCTGCAGGAAATTTCTAGAGGGACATTTGGAGGAGTTTCTAGACGAATTCCTGGAGGAAGCTATGAGAAATTCCTGGAGAAATCCCTGGTGTAATCCCTGGAGGAATTCCTGAAGGAATCCGTGAATTACAGGATGAAACACCGGAGGGGTAAAAGAAGGAATCCATGAAGGAATCCATGAAATAATTCATGGAGGAATTCCAGGATGAATTGCTGGAGGAATTCCTGAAGGATTTTTTGGAAAAATTCCTGCATGAATTTGTGGAAGAATAACTCGAGGAATTCAATGACGAATCCTTGCAGAAATTACTGGAGAAACCTCTGGAGGAACTTGTGGAGCATTTTCTGGAGGAATCAGTGGAGTCATTCCAGAAGGAATTTTTGGGATGCATCCGCGAAAAAATTCATGGAGGAATTTCTGGAGACATTCTTTCAAGAATCATTGGAAGAATTTCTGGAAGATTTTCAAGAGGAATACTTGGAGGAATCCCTGGAGACATTCATAGAGAAAACCCTAGAGAAAGCTTTGGAAAATTCCTGGAGAAATCCCTGCTGTAATCCTAGGAGGAATTCCTGAAGGAATCCGTAAAGCAATTCAAGGATGAATCTTTGGAGAATTATTAGAGAAACTTCTGGAAGAATCCCTAGAGGTTTTTCTGGAGAAATTCCTAAAAAAATGTAGGAATTCCTGGAAGAATTTCTGGAGGATTTCCTGAAGGAATTCTTTGAAAAATTTCTGGAAAAATATTTGCGGCTTCCTGGAGGAATGATTTAAGGAACTCCTCGAGCAATTTCTGAAAGATTTCCTAGAAGGATTTTTGAGGAATATCTGAAGAAATTCATTGATGGAATTACTGACGAAATCCATGGAGAAATTTTTCGAGGAATTCCTAGAGGAATTCCTGGAACAGTTCCGGGAGAAGTTTTTTTTCTGGAGAAATCCGTGGATGAACTCTTGGAGGAATACCTAGTAGAATTCTTGGGGGTAGCCATGAAGAATTTTTAGAGGATTTTCTGGAGCAAAATCTAGAGAAATTTTTATAGTTGTCCCAGGAGAAATTTCTGGGGAGATTCCTGGAAAAATTCCAGAAAAAAAATCCTGAAAGAAATGCTGTAGAAACCTCTGGAAAAATTTCTCGAGGAATTTCGAGAAGAGTTCCGGGAGAAATTTTTTCAGGATTTTTTGGAGAAATCTGAGCAGGAATACCTTAAGGTATCCTTGCAGAAATTCTTGGAGGAATCCCTGTAGTAATTCAAGATGGAGTTACTGAAGAAATTTTTGAAGGAATGAATGGAGGAATTCCTGGAGGAAATCCCGAAACAATTCTTTGAGGTATTTTTTGCGAAACATTCCTGGAGGAATGCCTAGAGAAATTCCTGGATGATTTTCTTCAGGAATCTCTGGAAAATTTTCTGGGATTCTCATTCCTAGAGGTATTTCTGGACAAATTCCTCCAGAATTTTTCGGAGGAATTCATTTATGAATTCTTAGAGGAATAACTAGAGAAACTCCTGGATGAATTCTTTAAGGAATTTCTGGACAAATATTTAAAGCTTCCTGAAGGAATGTCATCGAGGAATTAATGAAGGATTTTTTTTGAGCAATTTTTGAAGAAACTCATGGATGAATTCCCGAAGAAATCTCTGGAGGAATTCCTAGAGAAATTCCCGGAAAAGATCCGGAAAAAAATCTTTTAGGATTTTCTGGAGGAATTAGTCGAGGAATTTCTGGAAGAATCCCTAGAGACAATATTGGAGGAATTCTGGCAGAAATTCTTAAAGAATTTTCTATAGGAATTCCGGCAGCAATCCCTGGAGGTATTTCATGAGGATTCCATGGAAGTATCCCTGGAGGAATTCCTAGAAGAGTTCTAGGAGAAAATGATTTGGGATTATTTGGAGGATTCCGTGAAGGATTTCCTGGAAAAATCCCTGGATGAATGCCTTGAGAATTTTCTGGTGGAATCCATTGGGGGAGGAATTTCTGAAGGAATTCCTGAAAAAATCCTGGAGAAATTTCTGGAGGAATCCATGGAGATATCCCTGAAGGAATTCTTGGAAGGGTTCCGAGAAACATTCCTTTAAGATTCTCTGGAGAAATTATGACAGAAATTCCTAGAGGATTTCCTGGAGTAATTCCTGGAGGTATTTCTGGATGAGTTTTTGAAGAAATTCATGAATAAATCGTTGAAGGAATGAATCCCTGAAGAAGTCCTTGAGAATTTCCTGGAGGAATCCATGGAAGAATTGCTTGAGAAATCCCAGGAGAAAATCCTGGAAGAGTTCCGGGAGAAATTCCTTTAAGATTTTCTGGAGGAATTTGTAGAGCAATTCCTTGAAGAATCCCTGGAGGAAATATTGAAGAAATTCTGGCAGACATTCCTAGAGGATTTTTTCTAGAAGAAATTTCATGAGGAATCTCTGGAGGAGTTCCTGGGGGTAATTCTGGAGGAATTCCTAGAGGTAATTCTGAAGAAAAGGAATTTTTTAGAGGAATCCCTGGAGGAGTTCCTGGTAGAATTTCTGGCGCTCTTCCTTAAGCAGAAATTTCTTAAGAATTCCCGGAGGAATTTTTGCGAAATTTCTGAAGAAATTCATGGATGAATCCTCGGAAGAATTCCTGAAGAAATGCCTTGAGAATTTCTTGGAGGAATCCATGGGGGAACTTTTCGAGGAATCGTAGGAGGAATTCCTGGAAGAGTTTCGTTAAAAATTCATTTAGCATTATCTGGAGGAATGCGAGTATCAATTCTTGGCGGAATCCCTAGAAGAAATATTGTAGGAATTCTGACTGTCATTCCTAAAAGAAAATTTCAGGAGGAATCTCTGGAGGAATTATTGGAGTATTTACCAGAGAAATTGTTTGAGGAATTTTTTGTGAAATATATGAGACTTTCTGGAAAATTAATGGACGAATGCCTGAAGGAACTTCTCAAGGAATTTCTGAAGGAATATCTGGAGGAATTCTTGAAGACATTAATTATTGCATCCCTGGAGGAATTCCTGAAGAAATTTCAGGAAAAAAATGCTGGAAAAATTCCTAGGGGATTCCGTTGAGGATTCCCTGGTGGAATTTCTCGCGGAATCATTCGAGGAACTCCTGGAGGAATTCCTGGAAGAGTTTCGGGTGAAATTACTTGAGGATTTTCTGGTGGAGTCCATGGATGAATTTCGGGGAGAAATCCCTGGAGGCATCTCGGAGGTATTTCGGGAGGAATCTCTGAAGGAACTACTCGAGCAAATTCTGAACGAATACCTGAAGGATTTTTTGAGCGATTTCTGAAGAAATTCATGAATGAATTCCTGCAGGAATTCTTGGATAAATTGCTGGAAAAAATCCTGAAGAAATTCCTGAAAGAATCCGTGGAGGATTTCCTGGACAAATTCCTTGCGTAATTCCTCAAGGAATTCTTGGAAGGGTTCTGGGAGACATTCTTGGGGAACTCAGGCAGACATTCCTAGAGAATTTTCTGGAGGAATTGCTGGAGGAATATCAGGAGTTCTTTCTCCACAAATTTCTGAAAGAATTCCTGGTGAAATTCCTGGAGGATTTTTTTGTGGAATTTCTGATGACATCCATGGAGGAATTTCCGATGAAATTGTTTGATAATTTCCTGGAGGAATCCATGGAAAAATCCTTGGAGAAATTTCTGGAGGAATACCTGGAAGAATTCCGCGAGAAATTCCTTTAGCATGTTATGGAGGCATCCGTGGAGGAGTCTGAAAGAACTCCTCGAGGAATTTCTGAAGGAATTCTTGGAGGAATTTTTAGAAGAAATTTCTGAGGAATTTCTGAAGAAATTCATTACGAATCCCTGGAGAAACTCCTTAAGAAATTTCTGGAAAAAAACTTAAAGAAATTCCTGGAGGTATTCCTGGAAGAGTATTGGAAGAAATTCTTTCAGGATTTTCTGCAGGAATCCGTGGTGGGATTCCTGAAAGAAATCACTGGTAGCATATTGGAGGAATTTCTAAAGAAATGTCTTAAGGAACCCCTCGAGGAATTCCTAAAGGAATATCTGGAGGAATTTCTGAAGAATTCATTCATTATTGAATCCCTGAAGGAATCTCTGAAAAAAATCCTGGAAAAAATCCTGAAGAAATTACTGGAGAAATCTGTGGAGGATTTCCTGTAGAGATTCCTGTTGAAATTTTTGGAAGAGTTCCGGGAGACATTCTTTTAGGATTCTCTGGAGAAATTCTGGCAGAAATTCCTAGAGGATTTTCTGGAGATATCCCTGGAGGAATTTCATGAGGAATTCTTGTAGGATTTTCTTTTTGATGAATTCCTGTAGGAATTTCTGGCGTTATTTTTCGAGAAATTTCTGACGGAATTTCTGGAGGAATTTGTTGAGGAATTTAAGGATTTTTTTTAAATAATTCATGGATGAATCCCTGAAGGAATTGCTGAAGAAATTTGTTGAGAATTTCCTGGATAATTTTCTGAAGGAACTCCTGGAGGAATTTCTCGAGGAATTCCAGGAAGATATTCTTCAGAAATTCCTTAAGGATTTTCTGGGGGATTCCGTGGAGCAACTCCTAGAGGAATCCCTGGAGGAAATATTGGGGGAATTCTGGCAGACATTTCTAGAGGATTTTTCCCAGAAGAAATTTCAGGAGGAATTCCTGGAGGTAATTTTGGAAGAATTCCTGGAGTATTTACTGAAGGAATTTCTGGAAGAATTATTTGAGGAATTTCTGGAGAAACATATGAGACTTCCTGGAAGAGTTTCTGAAGGAATTATTGGAAGATTTTTTGGGGGAATTCTTGGAGGAACTCATGCACGAATCTTTGGAGAAATCCTGGAGGAATCTCTGTAGATTGCAACAAAGATTCCGATCAAAATGTTCTATCTAGGAGTTCTGACATTCTTTAATTCTAGCATCACTAATTGTCTAGGATCAAAATTCTTTCACAACGACAATATTTTTTTTCTATAATTGATAATTTTCTAGATATTCTCCATTATATTTGATACGTTTATAAAATTTTATAAGAGTCGAGATAATGACTTCATATTAAAGTTTCGTATTGTCTTGAAATCATCACCGTCCGAAGCCTTCTCCAGAATCCCAATATGAAGTACTTGGCGATGTTAGCACCACAACATGTTGAAACCCCTACTTGGGAGTTCTAATTGCGTGTAACACTATCATCCTATTTTGCACCATGATCATACATTCTTCTTCTTCTTCTTCTTGGCGTAACGTCCTCACCGGGACAAAGCCTGCTTCTCAGCTTAGTGTTCTATGAGCACTTCCACAGTTATTAACTGAGAGCTTCCTCTGCCAATGACCATTTTGCATGTGTATATCGTGTGACAGGCACGAAGATACTCTATGCCCAAGGAAGTCAAGGAAATTTCCTTTACGAAAAGATCCTGGACCGACCGGGAATCGAACCCGTCACCCTCAGCATGGTCATGCTGAATACCCGTGCGTTTACCACCTCGGCTATATGGGCCCCTATATTGCACCATTATTATAGTGCCCCCCCTAAGCAAGAACCCTGCGCACGCTAGTGCACACTACTAAACAAATCGCCTGTAATTTTCGTTTGCATCATTCAGTAACGGGTACACTGGCAAACGTCAAAGCGATCGAACACTAGCGCCTCTGGCGGAAGGATCGCGCAAATTAAATGAAATTTGAATTGATCGTTTAATGCATGTGCTAAGCGGTTTTGAAAAGTGTTATGTCTGTTTGTCTGTGATAGCAACGAACGACGATGACGACGACAACGTTGGTATCTTTCTGGAAGGAATCCGAATCTCTATCATTAGAAATAACAACGACCATAAATTGTAACAAGGTTTCATCTTTTACTTTTGTGTCTTTGGGTAAGGGTACGTGTAAAGTGAAGTAAAATTCGTTTAGAAATGGAGAACACCTTTTTAGTAGAGATTAGCTTTTTTTTTTAAATCGCCGTTCTTACACTTTGTGCAGAGCCTTAATGTATTCTATTCTACTTTATTGAATTGGTCATGTTTGTGCTGCTACTTTCACTTTTCTGCTCTGTCCATGCGTAGAATGATGAGCACGATGATGTTGATGTGTGGGTGTTATTCGTTACTTTTCTAGAACTGTTGGGAGCACATTGACGGTTGCACTTCGCGGATATCAAAATACCCGGATCCGTCACAACTATGTGCTCTGAATGGGTCAGTGTGAGCCGCTCTTGCAGCAACTGACGAAACTTTGCAAATGTTGGGGCTGGGAATCGAACCCATGACTATCCGCTGATGAAACGAACTTTGTCAAAATCAATTTGAGTGTAATAAAAAAAACGAATGGCAGATTGTTGTACACGTGCATATATCTGTTATAGTAATTTTATGTGATATAAGAGTTATGTTCAAGATAACGGTTTACGAATAAAAAAATACAGTCCGTTTAGCAGGTTGTGGCTTTAAAGCTGAAATTGTATTCAGAAATTCATCATTACTTTTTTTGGTTAGTTACCATAAATGCTTACATTCCACAATGGTCCGAATCCACGCAGGAAAAAAATCCGTATCTCTGTTTTCGTTAATTTTAGGCGTTTGGTGTCTTCAGAGAAGTTGTTTGCATTTGTTTGCTGCATCTTTTCCAAAAATATTTGATAAAGGTGGTCCTCGTCCTAAGTCAAATCTGGAAAAGAAGTCATACGCGATCGAGTTCTTCAGCAAAGTTGTAGGCAATGCTATTTCGAGCAACTTTGCTGAATACGCCGTTTATCTAGCTCTTAATTTGAACATAGTAGGTCAATTTGAAGTTTTGACTTAGGGTGAGTCCCCCAAAAACGGTTTTTTCGCAATAACTTTTTTAGTTGATTTTTTTCGAAGATGTGAGCTTGGGAGCATTTGAAGAGCAAGTAATGACGCATATTTCAGGCCAAACATGTCTAAAGGTCCAATCTGCAGAAGAGAGGCTCTCTTTGGTTTCCCTCTTTTTCGTTAATATCTCAGCTGTTTATTTGTATTATGATTGTCTCCTTGCATTGAACGATGGTCAAAACAATCGTCTTTTGATTTGTACTGCAAAAATAGTTGAAAAGAGTACCATTACATTGCAATAATTGAAAGAGAAAGTGAACAAAGAGAGCCTCTCAAATGCAGATAGGGCCTATTGAAATGTTTGGCCTGATTTGCTCTGAACATTGCATGTTGCTAGGTCTTGTCATTCAAATGTTATGGGCAATTTTGACTTAAAAACAACTATGTCTTCAAATGCTTATATCTCATGGAGCTGGTAAAATAAAAAAGTTCTTTAAGCGGCATTTGGAAGGTCACATATAAAGCCAAATGTGGAGCAAATATTACAAGAACGTTATTTTTTAAATTAAAATAAATCGACTCCAAAAATCCCTTTAAAAAATCGAAAAACTACTTATACACGCAGAAAAATAAATTGTAAACACAATTAAATTCTAGTTCAAATCAACCGATTTTTCAGTTTACTATAGCGACAAACTGATTTCTAGTTTAAACTGAACTGTTCCATTTGTTTGATAATACAAATATTTTCATTTGTCGAAATTTTTGACAGTTTGTTAAAATAAACAGAGATATGGTTTTTTAAACATGAAATAATTGATTGATTCAAACGATTTCACTTTTGCCACTAACAAATCCGGAATGTGATTGTTTTGGTGACGGCAGCAACTGCGGCAGCTCGGAAATCTATTTTTAGATCGTCGGTAAGTGGATGGCGAGGAGAACGACTAGAAAAAGACAAAAAAGTTGAAACCGATCAACTTTTTGTGGATGCTGTCGTGAGTACCTGCGCGTTATCCATCACGGCCAAAGCTGTACTTGGAAGTTGGCGTGATGGATTTGCTGCACCTTCTTCGCTGTGGCGATGTTGGGGTAAGCATTTTATAGATGTGTGAGTGCTTTCGGACCATGTTTATGGTTTTTATTTTGTTGAAACAAATGAAATTTTTGACATTATATGAAATGATGGTAATCGGTTGTTTTTATCAATAAACTCTGAATGAAAACAATCAAATATAACTTTGGAATAAGTAAATTCTCAGTTTGAAAATCAACCATGCGTTTTATTGTTTTAAACAAGCGCCATTTTTCTGCGTGTAACTCATACAATTTTAAAGCTAGAGTCAAACTGTCTTCGGAAAAATTGTGGGTTTTCACCATACCTAAAAGTTTCCCATACACGACTTTTTTGTAAAACGTGAAACAAAAGCTTGAAATTGATAATTTGTTTTTAAAGAATATAATCGTTCTGATTTCCTAGAAAAACATAGCATGTACCCCTAAGAATCAAATTATCAATTTCAAGCTTTTGTTTCACGTTTTGCAAAAAAATCGTGTATGCAAAACTTGTAGGCATGGTAAAAACCTACATTTTTTCCGAAGACAGTTTGACTCTATCTTTGAAATTTTATTAGTTATAAGTCGTTTTTTCAATTTTTAAGGGGATTTTTGGAGTATTTATTTTACTTTTTGTCCCTCCACTCTTTGACGGGTCGAAGGGGGGGGGGGGGGGTGATAAAAATAAAAAAGCATTTAATTTGAAAAATATTTAAAACTCATCGGATTTGTTAATCCTTATGTGGCCGGCAGGGTACCCGGGTTCCATGCACCCATTTAAAATAAACGGTGTGGAAAAAAGCAAAAAGTTTGCCGGCCTTAAAGAATTTTCACCAATGCCCGATATTTTTATAAATTTTTTTATCTGCCCCCTTAAAATGTAAAATCCAGCCAAAATTTTTTGAAGGGGGGGGGGTAGAGACAAAAAGTCAAAATTAAAGTTGTATCATCCTTATTCCAATTTAAAAAATAACGTTCTTGTTATTTTTTGCTCCAAATTTGGCTTTATATGTGACCTTCCAAATGCCGCTCTAAATACTTTTTTTATTTTACCAGCTCCTAGAGATATAAGCATTTGAAGACATCGTTGATTTTAAGTCAAGATTGCCCATAACATTTGAATGACAAGACCTAGCAACGTACAATGTTCAGAACAAATATGCGTCATTACTTGCTCTTCAAATGCTCCGAAGCTCACATCTTCGAAAAAAATCAAATAAAAAAGTTATTGCGAAAAAAACGTTTTTGGGTGGCTCGCCCTAAGTCAAAACTTCAAATTGACCTACTATGTTCAAATTAAGAGCTAGATAAACGGCGTATTCGGCAAAGTTGCTCAAAATGGCATTGCCTACAACTTTGCTGAAGAACTCGATCGCGTATGACTTGAAATTTAAAAGTTCTATTCCAGATTTGAGTTAGAACGCGGACCACCCTAATCAAAAATTTTTGGAAAAGATGCAGCAAACAAATTTAAACAACTTCTCTGAAGACACCAAATGCCTAAAATTAACGAAAACAGAGATACGGATTTTTTTCCTGCTAAAACGTGGATTCGGACCATTGTGTCTGTGCTCGCTCTATTTCGAAACCTTCGTATCGACGTATTGATTCAGTTATAATTCCCACTTAACTACGGAAAAAACAGCTGTTTTAGAATTTATATAAAAGTGAACAATTTAACAAATTGTGCAGAGTATCTTTTGGCGAAACAATAACCAATACCAAATTATGTTCTCACTCACTTCGGGCAAGACTGATGGGCGATTATTTGTACGGCCGTCTATCTCTATAGAGGATATAGGATATATCCACATGCAGATTGGCATTTGCTGAAAGTACTGTTTGCAATGAGAACAATGGCAATTAAACTATTACCACAGACAAACAGACGTAACACTCTCCAAAACCGCTTGGCACATGCATTTAACGATCAATTCAAATTTCATTTAATTTGTGCGATCCTTCCGCCAGAGGCGCTAGTGTTCGATCGCTTTGACGTTTGCCAGTGTACCCGTTACTGAATGATGCAAACGAACATTACAGGCGATTTGTTTAGTAGTGTGTGTGTTAGACAAACGTCAAATCGAAATCCAGCATGGCCGACAGTGTCTCGCGTGGTTCTACAAACAGGTGGCAGTGTGTTCATGAACAAGACACCGGACAAAAGTTTTAAATGAATATCCTCTAAGAGTTACGTCTGTTTGTCTGTGATTTTACCCCCAATTAATGTTTCAGTTATTGTAAACTGAGGTAAATATACACTGTGGTGCATAATTGATCGGACAAACGCCGATTTTCATATAAAATGGCCAAATTTGAGATGCTGTAACTATAGTTTGCTTTGATGGATTGAGCTCAATTTTTGACACGAAACTACAAATATGCTGAATTTTGTGTATACAAAGTCTAAAATGTTTTCGTTCACAGGTCTGGGCGTGGCAAGGCGTTGAAAAAATTGCAAAAGTGATCGGACAGCGGCACGCGTGTAAATCAAAGGGGTACCGCTGTCCGATCACTTTTGCAATATTTTCAACGCCTTGCCACGCCCAGACCTGTGAACGAAAACATTTTATACTTTCTATACACAAAATTCAGCATATTTGTAGTTCCGTGTCAAAAATTGAGCTCAATCCAACAAAGCAAACCATAGTTACAGCATCTTAAACTTGGCTATTTTGTATGAAAATCGGCGTTTGTCCGATCAATTATGCACCACAGTGTATGTATAAAACTGCCCTGCAATTAATCCGATGAACACACGAAATTTTGAAGAACATTAAAGGTGTTGCATTAATTTCGTGTTCACCCTTTATCATGTATTTTTTCAACGCTGTGGATCGTATTTTATCCTTCCAACGTCATCTACACTAGACCGAAAAAGTGCTTCACGTTCCGACAACCACGCTGGTTTACATGGGAGTGATGAAATACGATCTACAGCTTAAAAAGAAGATACCTAATATTCCCAAAAGCAGTTACGACCTTTTGAATTTTTTTTTATCTGTATTAACGAGATTTTAAGCCCTAGGCTAGTTCATCTCGGGACCCACGCTTTACTTCCCTTCCGAAGGAAGAACTCACATTTTGCGAATTTGTCGGGAGTGGGATTCGATCCCAGGTCCTTGGCGTGATAGTCAAGTGTTCTAACCATCACACCAGGTCCGCTCCGCACCTTTTGAAATGTTAGTGATGAAAATGAAATTAAATCTGGCATTCGATTTGAATAGAGATAAATGACTTTTCAACACAAGAACACTGGCGCAAATTTTTCCATACACAAAAATGCACGCCAATTAAAAGGCTATTCAGATTGCATATGCAAATGTTGCCCAATTGATTTGGGTAAAACGGCTAAATAATGATAAAACTAACAACCGGAGTGAGAGTGCACATATTTTCCCCCAAGTTTCACAACTACATCTACAAAAGAGATACGCACACATATGAACGTGATAACCACTATAGGTCGAATCTGCATAGGAATCACAGTAAACTTAGGACCTATTCAAATCTAACGCCAGAAATAAAAATTTTCTCTTTTTGTATTCATACCTTATTATTAATACTTTTGCTAACTGTGCGTCCCTAAAATGTAATATTTCAAAGGAATACCCGCATAGAAAAATTGGTTCGTGGAATGATAATGACACAGAGAACAGACATCCAAGTCCAGTTCCGAAACTGTGTAAGGAATTTAACGGCCATTTGAAATCGGCAACACAAGTGGCAATAACGTGGCGCTGAAATCGGTTAATTTCCCATACTAATTAAATTCACCACTTGAAATGTTTCAATTCACCACTGACTGTGGCAATATGGTGTTTGGTGGCGTTAGTGTTGTCATCATGTATTGGTTTGCAACCTTACTCAAGTAAAGATTCAAATCCTTACACAACTTTCCGAAAGAAATTTGTTCTAGCCTGGATGTCTGTTCTCTGTGATAATGATACAAGTTATAATAATTGTATGATTGCATGATTGAAAATCAAAAAATGATATTATTCAGTACTTTTTAAGGATGATAGAACTTATGGTAACGATTAACTCAATAATACATAATTTTGAATCATTAATTCCCATGAATTCACCGATTCCATTCCTCTGAAAAGTAAAGACGAGGAATCACATTTTCGGTTTCTTACATTAATAATCCCCACAATATTGACCGAGTTGTTCACGCACTTGTAAATTAGGTCGGGAAGGTTATAATGTCTTTCCTGGCGGCACTATTTCACTGCTCCGCAGCATCAAAATCTATGCATTTGCTATCACACTATGGTAATGATTCAACATACAATGCCGCCCGTGTACATTGGCCAAATTACATTCACAGCGGGCCAAGCTCGGGGCCAAGGGTGCACGCAGAAAAATAAATTGTAAACACAATTAAATTCTAGTTCAAATCAACCGATTTTTCAGTTTACTATAGCGACAAACTGATTTCTAGTTTAAACTGAGCTGTTCAATTGTTTGATAATACAAATATTTTCATTTGTCGAAATTTTTGACAGTTTGTTAAAACAAACAGAGATATGGTATTTTCAACATGAAATAATGGATTGATTCAAACGACTGCACTTTTGCCACAAACAAACCCGGAATGTGATTGTGTTGGTTACGGCAGCAACTGCGGCAGCTCGGAAATCTATTTTTAGACCGTCGGTAAGTGGATGGGGAGGAGAACGACTAAAAAAAAGACAAAAAAGGCAAAACCGATCAACTTTTTGTGGATGCTGTCGTGAGTACCTGCGCGTTATCCATCACGGCCAAAGCTGTACTTGGAAGTTGGCGTGATGGATTTGCTATACCTTCTTCGTTGTGGCGATGTTGGGGTAAGCATTTTATAGCTATGTGAGTGCTTTCGGACCATGTTTATGGTTTTTATTTTGTTGAAACAAATGAAATTTTTGACATGATATGAAATGATGGTAATCGGTTGTTTTAACCGATAAACTCTAAATGAAAACAATTAAATATAACTTTGGAATAAGTAAATCCTCAGTTTGAAAATCAACCATGCGTTTTATTGTTTTAAACAAGTGCCATTTTTCTGCGTGTGCAGTTCCTAGTAGGCAATCCAATACGCACCGGCTAAGGATAATGATAACTTACCTCCTGCTACATCCTTTAATATCACTGCTTTCGAGCCACCCGCGAGCACCAAGTCGATATGGTCCCATGGGCAGCACGCGAGGAAAAAATCAACTAGCCGATCACCGCAGTTCGAGTCTACGATGGTTAAAAAAAAACTTCGAAATATGAACAGAACGGGTTACGTCATGAACATGACAGATTGTCCCGCAGGGGTGTGCATTTTTTTCAAGCCGAGTATGATACATGTTATCACCAATATGATTCTCAGTATCATTGATCTATCATACATTTTATGATACTACGTATAATCAGGAAAAGAACAATTGTATCATAATCGTATGATACCGTTTTAGCGATGATCCATATTTTGGTTTAAATTTATAACAGTTTTAAAAATATGGAACGCCAAATAGACCGCTCATTTCCACCGGTGTATTTGTTTCAAATTTCAAATCCCGTATGATTACGTCAACTTGTCATTGTTTTGAAGCTAGAAATAGGTAGTTATTTCTCAAGACTAAGCTTATTCTCGGGGCTATGACTTTCCTGGGATTTTTTCAATCGTTTCACCAAGGCACCAAGTTCTCAATAAAATTTTTTCAGGAGCTCCGTCTGAGATTTTTCTGGAATTTTCATCTGAGATTATTATAAAAGTTCCAAATGGAATTAGTCTCGCAGTTCCACCTGGAATTCTTCCAGGAGTTTCACCTGAAGATCTTCAAAGAGTCCCAATTGGAGTTCATCCAGGAGTTCTACCTGGGATTTCTACAGTAGGCATATCTGGAGTTTCTCCAGGAGATCTTAGCTGGAGTTCCTCCAGGAGTTCCACCTGGAGTTCCTCCAGGAGTTCCACTTAAAGTTCCACTTGGAGTTCCTCCAGAAGTTTCACTTAAAATTCGACTTGAAGTTCCTCCAGGAGTTCCACCTGGAGTTCCTCCAGAAGTCTCACCTGGAGTTTCTCCAGGAGTTCCCCCTGGAGCTCCTCCAGGAGTTCCATTTGAAGTTCCACTTGAAGTTCCTCCAGGAGTTCCACCTGAAGTTCCTTCAGGAGTTCCATCTGGAGTTCCTCTAGGAGTTCCACCTGTAATTTCTCCAGGAGTTCCACTGAGAATTCCTGCAGGAGTTCCACCTGGAGTTCATCCAAGAGTTTGACCTGATCATCTGCAATTCCAGGTGTTCAACCAATGATTGCTCAAGGATTCCACCTGAGGTTTCTTCAAGAGTTCTACCTTAGATTCTTCAGGGGCAGTTACATCTAACAAGGGAAGTTTACACTGGTATCCCTCAGGGCATTGAACCGGACTATTTTTGTTGGATTGTACTTGTGGAAATATGAATAAATCCAAAACCTTTCAGGTGATGGGCCAGTGGTATAGCCAGGAGGGGCATTTTTGGCCAAATGTAACTTTATCTGAACAATTTAAACTTCATGAAAATGTTAATTTAATAAATTATTGCAGTAAAAAAAGACAGAATCGACAAAAATATATGATTTCTTATCAAATAATATATGCCTTAGGTCTTGCCAGGGTGAAAATTGGCTGATACTTTTTTTTTAATAAAATAAGATAACTCTTGAAATAATAACGGTTGAAATTCCCGGAGGCCACCAGTGTAAACTTCCCTTATAAGAGTTTTCAGGTGTTCCATATTTATAGGATTTCTCCATGAGTTTGTCATAGAATTCTTCCGGGAGTTCCACCTATGATTCCTCCAGAGAGTTCAACCAAGGATTTCTTCAATATTCCACGCGAAATTCTTTTGGAGTTAGAGACGAAGTCTCTATAATAAAGACAAATCAATCAATCAATCTTCCGGAGTTCAATAAGGATATTTTCCAGGAGTTCTTATTATTATTAGCTTTATTAGGGAGATTTGAGGCCCGAGGCTTGCTCATCTCCAATCCAGGAGTTCTATTTGCGATTTGTCCAAAGGTTTTTCTAGGACTTCTCCAAGAGCTGGTACCTCAAATTATTCCGAGTGTTTTATCTCCTCCAGGATTTCTACCTACTGGAATTCAATTTAGATTTATGAATATCTCGTCAAATGTTCCCAGAGCATCTTGCACACTTTGTTTGCAAATAAAACGATATTTCAACAAACTTCTCTACAGGACTCCGGGAAATCCGTAAGGAACCTTACATAGAACTTCGAAAGGAACTCTATAGAACGAATTCTTTCAGAAATTTTAGATTAAATTTACGGAGAAACTCAGGAAGGGATTCCAGTAGGAGTTCCAGAAGACCACCGGAAGAAAATTTTTGGAGAAACTTCTGTAGAAATTCTAGAAGGAATTGCCGGTGGATCTCTCAAAAGAAATACTGATAGAAATCTACGGAGAACTTTGGAAGAATTTACAAAAGGACCGCTTTACAAAGTTTTCACATAATGGCAGAAAAAAATCGGAGGCATTCCCAAATTAACTGTCGAAATAACTTTACTTTGAAGAAACTCCTGAAGAACTTCCGGTACCTAGCAATTTTATATGGATCATGCAAAGGGATTTACAAAAGAATAACATAAGAATTGACGGATGACTGTCCAGTAGAAATATCCGCAGGTGCTTTGGATGTAAATGTCAAAATATGTTTGTAAGGAACTTTTTGAAAGAATTCCTAGAATAACTACATCAACAGGAAGAATTCCTGAATGAATCATTAGTGAAATTTCTGAAGAATTCCTCGGAAAAATCCCAGGAGGAATCCCTTGAAGAATCCGTGCAAAATGTCACGAAAGTATCCTTGGAATCGCTTGATTAAGTCCTGGAGAACTTTCTGGAGGAATGCCCTGAAGAGATGCTTGGAGGAATTCTTACAGAAATCCCTGGAGGAATTGATAGAGAAATCCCTGGAGTTTTCCCTGCAGGAATTTCAAAAGAAATCCCTGGAAGAAATTCATGGAGGGATCACGGAAGAAATTCCTGGAAGAATCTCTGGAGAAATCCATGGAGGAATTTTTGGAGTCATCCTTGGAAGTCAGGAAATCTTTGAGGAATTCCTGAAGGTATCCCTAGTGGAAATCATGGAGAAATCCCTAGAGAAATTCTCAGAGGAATTCCTGGAGGAATGCCTGGGAGAATTCCAGGAGAAATCCCTGGAAGAATCTCTGGGAGAATTCCTGGAGAAATCTCTGACAAAAAATCCCAGAAGAAATCCTGGAGAATTAACTTAGGTAATTTATAGAGGAATATGAGGAATTTTAGGAGGTATCCCTGGTGGAACTCCATGGGGAATATATAGAGGAATCCCTGGAGTAATCTCTGGAGGAATTTCTGAAAGAATCCCTGGAAGAAATTCATGGAGGAATCTCTGAAGGAATTTCTAGAAAAATCTATGGAGAAATCCCTGGAGGATTTTTTTGAAGTTATCCTTGCTGGAAGTCCTGGTGAAGCCCTGGAGGAATTCCTAAAGCAATCCCTGGAGGAATACCTGGAGGAATTCCTGAAGCAATCCCTTAAGGAATACCTGGAGGAATCCATGGAAGAATCTCTGGAAGAATTTTCGGAGTCATCCTTGGAAATCATGGAGGAATTCCTGTAGGAATCCCTGGAAGCTTTCCTAGAGTAATTCCCTGTGAGAATTTCTGGATAAATCTCTAGGAGAATTCCTAGAGAAATTTCCAGAACAATTCCTGGTGAAATTCTTGGAGGAATTTATAGAGGAATGCCAGAAGTAAGCCCTGGTGGAATTTCGGAGGAATCCTTGGATGGTGGAATTCCTGGAAGAGTGTGTAGAGGACTACCTGGAATAATCCCTGAAAGGAATTCTTGGAAAAAACCTCTGAAGAAATCCCTGGAGGAGTTTTTGGAGTTATCCTTGGAGGAATTCCTGAAGGAATCCCTGGAGGAAAACTTGGAAGAATTCCTGGAGAAATCTGTGGAGAAATCCCTGGAAGAATTCCTGGATGAATTCCCGGTAGAATTCTCCGAGGAATTCATGGATGAATTCTTGGAGAAATTTCTCTAGGATTGCTTCGAAATTTTCCAGGAGGATTTTTGAGAGGAATCCGTGAAAAATTTTCCCATAGAATTCTTGAAATTCTTGTCCAAAGTTCCTCTTCGAAATTTCTCCTCCAGTCCCTTCCATTTTTCTTTTAAGAGACCCTCCCGAATTTGGGAATCATTCTGAAATTTCTTGTGGAATACGGGGATTTCAACAGAGGTTAGTGCGGATACATTTTTTTTTCAATTTCTGTGCGATTCCCAGAGTTGCTTAAAAACGATTTCTCTGAGGAGCACCTCAAAGAATTCTTGTAGAAGCACCGGAAAAACTTGTTGGAGGAACTCCTGAAGGGATTCATGAAGAAAATTGAGTAATTTCTTGAACATCTTTTATAGGAAATGTGGAGGAATTCTTTACTGGCATTTTACCAGATTTGTTGGTATTTCTGAAACAGTTGGTTAAAGCGCCAATCAAGCGAATACGGAGTCATGGGTTCGAATCCCACCAGAACGCGATTTTTTTCACAGATTTCATCGCTCAATTTGTCAATCAGCGATATTTCGTGCCTTCTTATTACAAGTTTTTCCAGTATAAATTCGTAGATGCTCCCCTAACAGCATTCCCGGAGAAAGTATTGGAGGAACTCTCTAAGGAATTTCAAAAAATTTTTTTGGAAAGCTCCTGAAAGAATAAGCGAATTTCCGAAAGAACTTATTAATTAATGTTTGAACGAGTTTTGGAAGAAACAGAAATAAAAGAAATCTTCAATCGTGTGTCCCATTTCTAACCAACCTTTTCTTCAAAGGTTGAGGACAAATTTCCTGCAATCATCCGTAGAAAGTGAGGACTTTCTGTGTCTCGTATGACATACATATGTACACGGGACAGGGTGGGGAGGAAGGTTCATCCCGTTATTACCCTCACACACACGTTGGGAGAAATGGTCAGACCAAGAAATAACAAGCGTTTATGTCAGTCCTGTGTCCTGTCTGGCTACTGAAGTCAGCTGGTGTCGTTTATTTCCATTTTTTTCTGCGTCTGCAGAGTGCGCCATCCAAATCTAAAGACACCAGGACAGTTACGACGAGGGATGCTGGGGGTCTTGGATTGTCATGTCGATAGGAAGGGATAAAATGATAGAAGACCGTTTCCACACCATCATTACTGCGGATACAGGAGAAGACATGGAAGATTTTAACTATTTCATGCAATCGAAGTTTTTACTGCTTCGAATAGGAATTCGATAAAAAGTAGTGAAACTAATGAAGCATCGTATTTTGTATGCACTGTTATCTTTACAGATGGCGCTCTTGACCACTCACATAACTAGATTAGAATATCTTATATCAGTCCAGGATGTCTTCGCCACAGGGGAAGTTTTCAAAGGAAGGGTACATATATGTAAGTATGTATGTAACAGCCAATGCCCCTAATCTTGTGCACATAGAAAGGATCAAAAAGTGCTCCTCCAACAACGAACGGAAGTGTCTTTGCGTCTATTTTGGCATTGCTGGCCTGGGAGTTGTAAAAAGGAAATGTATATTGTCTGTGTCAGTCAGTCATCATCCATATTGGTCCTCCACGTCGTCATCATCATCGTCGGAATGGGATAGCACGTGGCTTTATGATACATTTTTTTTTATCTTGTTAGACGGAAACAGCAAATTATATTTGTCTTTGAACTGTTTCCCCTTCTCTCTTGACAGACAATTATGTTCACCTGCTGCGAGTTGGACGATGAAATCTAGTTGGATTTCTTAAGACGTAGTCATTTTCCAACACTCCGATATTCAATAGAACTCGCGCATACACATTGTCTTTATGGGCGAGCGATTGCAGCAACATTTATGTCCTTACTCAAATTATGACCTGCTTTATTAAATACGCTGCTACAAAAGTTATCATGCTATGGTTTTCTTTAATTTGAAGGACTGCTTCTAGCTTCTTGTCTCTGATAAAACGAAAGTAGTTACTCGCCGGGGTGCGAGTAAACTACGTTAAGTAATTCATTTAAGTCACAGTTCACCTCTTAAAGGGGCTGTCCATTAATTACGTAAGGATTTATAGGGGGAGGGGGGGTTTGAAAAATCTTACGAGCCATACAAAAATCTTTTGGCTCTCATACAAAAAATCTTACAAGGGGGGGTGGGGGTGTCGAAAAATCGTAAAAAATCCCTTACGTAATTAATGGACAGTCCCTTACAACCCCACTGCCATCCATTCGAATGGCACCAGGTGTTCGAAAACTGCCTCCGGTGCGGTGGTGGAAAGAACTCAACCGGAAAGCATCCCATTTACCTCATTATTTTCCCGGGAAAAGATTGCACAAGGAAAAAAAAAAATTAGGATCCACATCCACATGGTGCCCTCCATCCGGGGGCGCGCCGTGCATTCCACAAACATGGCCGTAGCCGGAACCGAACCGGAAGCCAAAGAAGCTCCGGGACTGAGACGGCAGAGAGACGCGGCTAGTCATTAAATGTAGATCTTATCAGCCGGTGTAGTGTATGCAATTTACTACCTGTTTACAGTGGCACTACTTGTGTTGCTTTTAATTATTCTGCTCCTTGTCTCTGGCGGCCAAGCAAGCGGGTGGAATGTTCTCTCGCGCGCGCCCCATGCTTTAGTGTAGTCTTATACCGACTGATGGTGGTGGCACTGCTGCTATCATCGCGATAGTGGCACTTCACTTGGCAGAGGCACTACCAGAAAGCTAGCTAGCTGTAGTTGGCTGGGCTCAACGCGAGATGATATCCTTACAGTGAACTGGGGCAGAGGGTTTCAACGCGAAAAAGATTGATACCTCCTACCAGGATTGGGAACACATATTTGAAACAGAAAATAAAATACAGCAATCTTATAAGAAAACACAGAAGATAAAAAGCAAAAAATATAAAATAGACAAAGAAGATAAACAAACGACAGAGGATAAGAAAGATGAAAAAATAGATGATGGAAGAAAGAAATTAGATTATACTCTTATCATATTTAACATCCGTTTTATTTAGGGTAAGTGTACCAATTATGGCTATAGTACCAATTATTCGCCATAGTTGATTTTCATCCTTTAACGATGTAAATCGACAAGAAAAAAATTGTGAACAACAGATCACGTTCACAAAAGATAGTCGCACTCATTTAAACTCCACATTTTCCTCAAATCATGGTAGAAATAAATGATTTTGCTTAAAATTTCGGCTTCCTTGCACCCTTTTTCGCCATAGTGTACCAGTTATGGCTAACCCCATAAGGAATGCATGCAAATAGTGCGAAAAGGAACCGAAGTTAAAAAATGTAACCATGATTGGTACAGGTTTCCTATCATTGGCACACGCTGTAATAAATACTAAAAGCAGTTTTGGCTCCGTTTTTATATTTTTCCTGTTAAGTATGGAAACTAAGCTGTCTTTTAACTTATTGATGACATTCGTTGGTCTTCTCGTTATTTTTGTATATATATAGCTTTCCTTAGGTAGTGCCATAATTGGTACACGCACCCCGAATCGGTTTACGTTCACTTTTTTATATCATAAAAATGATTGCTTTAGTCACGACTGGTGCAGTTATACTCTTGGGATCTTTTCGGCGCATCAGTCTTCTCGTAAAAATGAAAAAAAAAAAAACTACAGTTTGATTTCTTCCTCCAACGTTTCGATCCTTGATAAAAATCCAATAAGGATCGAATCGTTGGAGAAAGAAATCAAACCATAGTTTTTTCTTTAATTTTTACGAGAAGGCTGATACGCCAAAAAGATCCCAAGAGTCAAAAATTTAGAAAAAAGACGTTCATTTCAATCATTGCTCTAAACCTTGGCTACTTTCTTTCAATATACACATGTAATGTTTAGTCTAGTTCGAAAAGACAACAAAGGTCAACTTTTGATAGCTGCTGATATTATGATTCCTGCTGTTAGATGACATCGCTGTTGAAATAGCATCATATGTCGCTGAACATGTACATATAAATCTCTACAATTTATCAGATCATCAGATCAATTTAATGTCGCATGAAATTATAACATTTTTTTTCTGAAAACAGGCAGTAATGTTTACTACAGTTGAGACAGTTCGCAAGTTTATTGTAGTTTGAATGAACGTAAAGCTTTATCAGTCAGCAATAATCTAGATTAAACTTCAGCACTTGTCTTGGTATTTTGTTTAAAGTTATCAATGCAGTGTTGCCTGCAATCGGACATTTATGATAATATCAAACATCTATCAGCACGGTTGAGAAAAAAAAACCCGGATTCGAATGTACAATAAGATTATGCAGAGTCAAATGGCACCTTTGGCGTCATTTTATAACACAGAATCTTGTTTGTCATATTGTAATACGAAACTCTTGCAGTAGCTGGCAACAGTGATCATCATTTAAATAAAGTTTAATATCTCAGATATGCTCTGTGATAGGCCGTTCGAATGTTCGGCAATGTTATAGTGCAGCTGTAGTAAATTGTTTCAAACGGCGACACACCCATTAACTCTGTTATTGCTGGTAACACTGATGACGCAGAATCAAATAAAGCTCAAAATGTCAGATCTGGTGTAGGATAGGCTTTTCGATCGTTCGATAATGTTATAAGGCAATCTAGCGTTCATCACCCTTCTCTCTCAAGCAGCCACAGAAGATAGCGATTTTGTGTTTAATATTTTCATAGGGAAACGCTTCCGTATGAAAACAAACCTATCCTCCTCGGCAGCGAAACAGAGAAAGATGATCAAACGTCAGATACCCTTATTGTGAATGTTGTGGGAGTTGTCAGGCCTATAGTTCAAGCCATAGTTTTACTGGTGGCACGCTTTTCGAAATCAATAAACCTATAACGACTCAATATATTATATGGGGAGTACTAGTTAGATTATCGTATAGTAGCAACGTTTCTAGTTCAATGTAAGCTTCAGGTTGTCCAATCGTGTGAGCTCGCCATATTATTATACTTAATAAAAACACTTCTTTATCTAAAGTAAGAATACATCAGAATAAGTAATAATACAATCTAAATTCACGGACTTCTTCATATTAATATAACATTACACTGAAAAATATAACAACCCAGCGAATTAGTTTTAAAAACTCAAATATGGCTAAACAGCTTTTAGTTTTTACTCCGCAATATGTTGTTTTCTCCCACACTCACGCCATTGACATGCCTATACCTATTAGACCTGTTCACTTTTTTTAACCTACCCGTGTCACATCAAATTATCAATCCACATGCAAAAACAAGGCTTCAGTCCAAAATTGGGCCAAATTGATAAAGGTTTAGAGGTGTATCAAATCGATTTTGTGTTTTTTCGAGCATTTTCACGAAAATGTACTTCAATATCCAGAAAATTGCACCAAAAAGGTACCGAAAATACAGTTAAAATATAGTTAGAACAATACTCTACAACTTTGCCGAAGACACTACGGTGTTTAAATTGCGTATTTCAAAGTTATTCAACAATTTTCGTTAAAAAATCACCAAAAAATACAATATTTTTACGATTTTTCATGTAAAAGTCATGTATTTTTACATTGTTTTAGGTGACTAATTTTATGAGCTATTGCTCCTATGTGTTACGAACATTTCGTCCATACATCATTTTAGTGTAGAAATTCGTTTTCATTGACTAATTATCAAAAGTTTGTCACGTTGATACTAAAAATTGTACAGAGTTGCCAGCATAAAATAAAACAAAGTTACCCATGATTTAAACGTCATTACACTTCTTTGTCTCATCTGCATCAGTTTAAATTTGGTGCAGTTGGTTGAGCATGAGATTGTGGATTCGAAGATTCAAGGTTCGAGTCCTGGAATAGCATTTTTTTGCGTCTCGATCCTGCTATAAGTTAATGAAACTACGCACTGCATTTCATTGCAATTTGGCATCATAGCATTGTTTCGAAACCATAGAGTGCATAGTAAGAATGAAGTTTCCCTTCATCGTGTAGTTGTGCTGATTTGTGGGTAGATAGATGACAAGTTAACTGCACCCACAGTTGTCTGTAAATGTTGCATCCAGAAGCAGTTCCATCATCGTATTGAATTGTTTTAGCTAAATTGATCATTATCAAACAGATGCTCAATATTTCGTCCAGCTGATATCGTCGACACGATTTATTGTCAACAAGTATAAACTAAATATCTAGCTAGTCCTGGAATGGGCAGGTCCCGATCATTATTCTTTGGGAGATTGCGTGTAAGTCATGGCAGATTCATCATCCTAACTGCTACAAAGAAAGAAAAAAAGTTTATCATGTATTTGAGCTTGAACCTGGGACCTTCTGATCCGTAAGCTCGAGCCTTACCATCTGCACCATTTCTGATACTTAAATCGAAAGACATTAGAATACGATGGCATGACGTCTTAATCATGGGTAACTTTGTTTTAATTCGTGCTGGTAACTCTGTGCGATTTTTAGTATTAACGTGACATACTTTTGATAATTAGTCAATGAAAACGAATTCCTACACAAAAACGATGTATGGACGAAATGTTCGTTACACAAAGGAGTAATCGCTAATTAATTTTGTCACGTAAAACAATGTAAAATTACATGACTTTTATATGTAAAATCGTAAAAATATCGTGCTTTTTCGCGATTTTTTAACTAAAATTGTTAAATAACTTCGAAATACGCAATTTAAACATCGTAGTGTCTTCGGCAAAGTTGTAGAGTATTGTTCTAACTATATCTTAACGGTATCTCCGGCATCTTTCCGGAGCAATTTTGTGAATTTCTGAGTAAATTTCTGTGAAAACGGCTAAAAAAACACAAAATCGATTTGATACACCTTTAAATCTTCATCAATTTGGCTCAATTTTGGACTGAAGACTTGGTTTTACATGTGGATTGATAATTTGATGTGTCACGGAGAATCGGAGAAAAAAAGTTTCAAAGTGAACAGGTCTAATACCTATAGCATGGAGTGACAGTAGAGACATTAGGGGCCCAATTTCGTTTGATCAACACATTTTGGAGCCGTTTTAACAAAAGAGATGTTGACAACAATGCCTGTCAGTGGGTTGCCCACACCCCAAACGAATGTTGTCAAAAACGAAGAGAGAAACACCGACGCATTCGTGCTGCTCCGTGGTAGAAACTAAATTTGGGTTATCTTGACTTAACCCAAATTTGCGTCAAACAAAGCATCCGCTGGATGAAATCAATTTACCACTGGGTTTCGGTTTGATTTGTAGTTCCGTGTGCGCAAAAAGAAATTCTGGAAACTGCAATGAAATAAATTTTGTTCCGAAAACTACTGATTCCATAGTAAAATTAATAACCGTACCTATGAGTCTCAACCAACAACAAAATCTGTTAAGTTCACTGAAATATGATTGAAGTTACAATGCATTGCAGTACATTTGACTAAAAGCGTAGTCGCTTTAAAAACAAAACACTGTTTAAAATGCTTTGACATCCATGTGCACAACAGAAATATGTGCTCGATGAACAAAATGAGATTTAAATTATGAAAAGAAATCTACGTACTCTGGTGAGACTCGAACTCACGACTCCCAATTCCCTAGACGGGCGCTTCGATTCCTTCAAGCTACGGAGTCACTCGACTATCTCCGTCACCAGTGGGCGTAGAACTGAACTCGATTCCATAGTCACATATGGCTAACCAGCCAAATAACACATCCCGAGCAGAAGGGAATAGCAACAGCATAATGTAATGTGTTATTTTGGAAAAATAACTGAGCAACGGAAAGTGTTATTTTCATGTTATTTACATAACATATCCTGTTCTAAACTTGTCTGTCATAAGCGGCAAAATAACAAAAAATATAACAAAAAAATGTTCCTCGAAGACCTGTTTAATAACATGTTTTGTTAGTTTCAATAACAACTTAATAACAGCGATTTTTTAAAATATTTCAATAACAAATTTTGATATGAATTAGTTATTGATAACAATCTGAAAACAAAATTTGCTTCTTTCTGTTGCGGACAGGAACTCCTCCATTGTATCATATGAATTCAATGGGATACGCAACAATAGCATCTATTGTTAAATGTTTCATTCATAATTGGGACGCTATTGTTGTCGCAAGCGATTTATTATCGAAAACAGAGAGAAACAATAGTTTTCGTTTATTTTCCAAACAACTTAAGATGAAAAACTACCAACGTTTAGAAGCCCTTTATTAGGTGGTGTATTTACATTATTACCTCATTGATTGACACATTTATCCAAGTGAATCTAAGTGGGATCGATGCAGTGGAATCAATAAAAATAAAATGTCTAAAAATAATAATCAATAGAGTTCTTCTTCTTGTGACTTATTTTTTTACATTTTTGTCGAAAAAGTGTTGTTCGTCCTTGAATTCCACGAGTTGATCCAAAATGTTTCATAAAATGGCTAACACTCTATTACACTCTCTATATTCATATTCATACTTAACTGAAATTGGGACAAAAAAAAACAAGTATACTTTTCAAAGTGCTTATAAAACAAAAGGCTGATAAGTTGGCTCTGTCACAGTTAAAACGTAATGTCAGAAAGAAAAGGAACTGATGACAAAATAATAATTTCTCATACAGTTCCTCACGGAATGATGTGAACAACGAAAATCTCGAATGGTGTAGTTTTGATTGCAAAGCTAGTTATGTTGTAATATTAATGATCAAATGTTTGTACAGTCTCAATGACACAATAATAACTGAACTTGTGCTACAACAAAACATGTTATTGAAATGTAATTTAAAGTAAATATACCAAGACCACGATCATAACAAATTAAGATTGCCCAACAGAACATGTTATGGAACGGTGATGACTTAATAAGTTAATAATAACAAACCGAGATATAAAAACAGGTTTTGTGATTCCGTTGTTATTATTTTGATATTTTCCTCTGCTCGGGATGGCTTTCACAGTCCAAACCTCTTTTGGATGGGATGTTATATGTTCATCGTGAGTTCGAGTCTTACCGGAGTACGTGGATTTCTTTTCATAATTCAAATCTCAATTTGTTCATCGAGCACATGTTTCTGTTGTGCACATGCATGTCAAAGCATTTCCAACAGTGTGATTTCCACATGGCTTAGTCAGCCAAAGTAAAATCAAGAAATATACAACAAAACATTGTAATTTTTCCTGGACAGGTATATTACAACACAGTGTGGTTTAAAATACAATGTCCAGCCGCTAAATTAAGATTATTTTTGGTAATGTTAACTGCACTGTTTGTTGAATTGATAGTGTTTTAATGGAATTAACTGGATATTGTTGTCCGTTGAGAATCATAGGTACGGTTATTGATTTCACTATAGATAGATAGTTTCCACAACAAAACTTATAGCAGTGTACTTATATTAAATATTAAATGAAACGTCAAACATTGAATTTAATTCAAGTTTACATAAAATAATTTCCTGTACGCAAAGTTGTAAGTAAGTTCCATACTGCAGACAACATGTGATTTCACAATTCGATGGAGAATTGTGTTGAAAGCGATGGAGGTAATTTAGTTACAGCAAATCCATTGTAACAGTTTTGAACTGTAGATCTGAACTTTATACTAAGGATTTTCTTGATTTTTGCTTGTTTATAGTTTTTGCTCATCGAGCACTTATGCACACAATGGCTGTATCATTGTTTTTGATCTTCTACTCTATCTCCATATTTGTTTTTGTTCCACCTCCTTTTCTTTCCTTTCCTTTCGGATGACCACAGCTGTATTCGTTGCACTGTCCGGCCGTAGTTGAGCTATGACGAGAGATCTGGTCGAGGCATTGCCTCTCTCGTCCAACTTTCGACTCTCTGAAACTTCCGTACACCCTTAAATGAAACAACACAGCGCACGAGTAACTTTCACGCAGCGAGCAAAAAGACAAAAGAATTTTCACGCAGATTTGTGTAACACCGGATCAGCACATTTTTTGTGTTGATCCGGTGTTACACAAATCTGCGTGAAAATTCTTTTGTCTTTTCGGTCGCTGCGTGAAAGTTACTCGTTGCGCTGTGTACATCGAGTTCTGCGTGTAAGGGGTTCGATGTTCGCACGCATGTCGCACTGCCAGTCGCCGAAGAACTCCTGATGCAATCCCGTAGAAAGCCTTATGAACTCTCCCGTCCCATCCGGAAACCACCTCTTCTACACGTCCTACTGGTCCATCGCCGATCCGATCATGAACAAAACCAGATCATCAACCGCTACATCCGGCTTTTCTTTGAACTATTTTCCTGGCACGTTATCACAGGAAGATACTATTTTTTTTCATTCAACCTTCTTATCCCCCGTCATAGAATCTGCTCCCTCGTAGACCTTCACAACCCTGCATCGCTTCCAGCGGTCACCATGTCTCTGGGTTTCACTGGCTTGGAGTTGGATAACCATTTTGTTTTATTGATCCACTTCGACCAGAACAGATCCAAAAGATGTTGTACTGGCCCTAATTGTCTTCTTTAACGGTGTTGAGATAATTCCATATTCTGAATCTGCATGTCAAACTGAGCCGAAATCCAAATTTTCATGAATTTTGGTGCCCGGGAACCTATTTTAAAATCAGTTTGAAGTTTGCATGGCGATTTGACGAATCACCCCTCGTTGCATTTTGTACTGGGCGGTGCTGTCAAACAGTTGCCCAGCTGTCAAAAGGTGATTTCAAAAATACTCTTAGAAATTGCTTTCAGGTACCAAAATAAAGTTGTAAAAATCTGAAAAAAATCATAGTGGCTCAGAAAAAGGTGCTCTTTCGTATAAAATCAAAATATCAGTACATTTTTCAAAATTTAAAAACCCAATTGATTTTAGAGCTCTCTTATCCACTGGAAGCTGTGCTAGCTGTACTACCCCACACTCTTAAAAAATTAGGAATTTATACGTGACGTACACGGAACTACAAATCAACCCAAATTTAAGTTCTTTTGACGCAATATCGCACCTCCGTGGAATTACTCAAATTTGCGTCAAACAGCGATAGTGGTCACTAGGCAAATCTCATTTGATCGCTGCAAAAATTTTCACCCAGTGGTAAGTTATTTTCACCCAGTGGAGGCCTTATTTGACGCAAATTTGGGTTTAGTCAAGATAACCCAAATTTGGCTTCTTCCACGGAACCGCACGGATATGTCGGTGCTTCTCTCTTCGTTTTTGACAACATTCGTGTGGGGTGAAGGAGAGAACAACCCAATGCTGAGTAAAAACTATAAGCTGTTTAGCCAAATTTGAGTTTTTAGAACTTATTCTTTGGGTTTAAATATTTTTCAGTGTAAACCATCAGCGTAAGTAAACATTTCATAACTGAATAGCAAGTTTGACTCATTTTACATCCATCATGTAAGCTTGAGTTAGTTGCACAAGATGTCAATAAACATGTATGGTATGTAGAAACAGTTTTATTTTTATCGTCTTTCTAACAACTTAGTGATATGGTTGAGAGGTAAGATGTCCGCCTCTCAATCAGAGGAGCGGTGTTCGAATCTAGTTCAATATTTTTATTTATGTTTTATCAGTCGTTCGGTTCTAACTATTGCTAGCTCGACATTATTTGTGATAGAAGACGTAAATTTGTGTGAAACGGGTCGCTCCTTATATGTGCATCCAAGTGAACTTAAATTTACACGAGTTTTTCTAAGAGTGCAGAAGACTTTCCTACAACTTCATAAAGCACGGTTCGTATTGTTAGGTACGTCACAAGCATCGCCCACCTCTTCAACTCGTACCTCAAAGTTCTATCGGGAAATCCAAAGTACGTGAACGCGTGTACGTAAGGAGTTACCCGAGCTTCTGGCAGTGGAGCCATCTTGGGATATCGCTAGCTAGCCTGACGAACAAAGATACGAAGACTGGAGACTTGGTATTTTTCGGCTTTCTGTCACAGAAAAGCGTTGATTATATTAGATCATTGCCAACGTTTTGATCCTGCGGTTGAGGTGTTGATTCTTTGGCGTATTTCGTTTAGCACGATGGCCAAACCGTGTGCTGATGGTACGATGAGATGAGTAATCCGGTGAAGAGATGCTTTTTTTGGCAAAATCCCAGAAAATTTAGCAGCCTGGGGGGTGGCGTTTCTCAACTGTCCATCCAATGGAATTACCCCAGCCTGGTCGATGAAGCAAGAGAGTGCGTAGTCGACTGTTTTCCCCAAACTTTCTCCTCATATTGTCGCTTCATCAGCGACGTTGAGGCTTTTCTGAGATGAACCAGCCTCGAGCTGAAAATCTCATAAATATAGACATAAAAAAACGTTGAGGCAGGGTAGAATCTATCCCCGCACTTCCAATTTGGTCACCAGGATTTTGCTTATCCGAAATGCAACAAACTGCCGATAATTCTGAATCCTCCAAAAACAATCGACAGACATGCAGTGTGTGGCTCTGCTGGATCAGTCGTGTACCGATGACCGCTGCTTGGAGCTCTAACCGTAGTATCGACAACGGCTTCAGTTGAACCACCTTGGTTTTGGACGAAACAAGCACGCATCGGATCACCCTATTCTGATCTTCAATCCGGAAGTAAGCGGCACAAGAGTAGGCCATCTCACTGGTATCCACAAACACATGAAGCTGAAGACTCCGAAAACTGCCGGCACTGACTGTGGTTTGGGAAGTAATACCTCGATAGTTTGAGTTAGGGTAACTTTTGAAGAACCTAAACCATCGACGCCTATATTCGTGAAGTTTCTTGGGAATTGGATCACCCTATCCAATTTTAGTCCACCATATGTCTTGTACCAATCACTTTCCGTTGATCACGAATACAGCGACTAGACCCAGGGGGTCGAAAAAGCTCGTGACGACCCGCAGAACTTGCCGTTGCTGGTGCCAATGATTGGATGTAGCTCCGAAAACTCGCAGCGAAAGTGAAACTGTCTTCTTTCGGTGTCTAACTCATTCCCAATGTCCTTTCAGTCATGGATCCTTGTCGACTGTGAAGCTCTTCGTAATCTGCTGGTCCGGATTCCATCCCGTTGAAGGACCAACTCGAAATTGACAGCCAAATCCGGATATCAAACCCGGCCTTACCTTGTACGGTCTCCAAATCGAGTGCAGATTGTCTAGAGTCTAGATAGTCATCAACATATAATGCGGGTTCATCCAGCATTCGATCTAGGGATTTCTTCAGGAATTTCCAGAAGGATTCCCAGTGAAAACTCCTGGAGCATTTCTAAAAAACTCCTAAAAAATTCCTGGAAAGAACTCTAAAAGGAAACGCAGTAACAAATCCTGGAGATATTGCAAAGAGAAATGTAGATGAAATCTAGCAAACTCTTTTCGGTAGAAATATTAAAAAGTACTCCATTTGGAATTCCAGAAGAAACTTCAGTAGGAGTATCTGAATGAATTCCTCAAGAAATTCTTGGACGTGCCCCAGGAGGCATTCCTGGCCTAATACCAGAGAGAACTATTAGAAGGATCCCAGAAGAAGATCTCGATGGGATCCCAGAAGAACTTCTGGAATATCCCACACGCAGAAAAAATAATTGTAAACACAATTAAATTCTAGTTCAAATCAACCGATTTTTCAGTTTGCTATAGCGACAAACTGATTTCTAGTTTAAACTGAACTTTATCCATTGTTTGATAATACAAATATTTTCATTTGACGAAATTTTTGACAGTTTGTTAGAACAAACTGAGATTTGGTAGTTTCAACATAAAATGATAGATTGTTTTAAACGACTGCACTTTTGGTACTAACAAAACCGCAATGTGATTGTGTTGGTGACGGCAGCTCCTGTAGCAGCTCGGAAATCTATTTTTAGACACTCGGCAAGCGGATGGAAGCGAGAACGAATAAAAAAAAGGCAAAAAAGCGAAACCGACCAACTTTTTGAGGATGCTGTCTTGAGTACCTGCGCGTTATCCATCACGGCCAAAATTGCACTTGAAAGTTGGAATGATGGATTTGCAACACTTTCTTCGTTGTGGCGATGTTGGGGTAAGAATTTTAAAGATGTGTGAGTGCATCCGGGCCATGTTTATGGTCCCCATTTTGTTGAAACAAATGAAGTTTTCATCGTTATATGGAATGATGGGAATTGATTGTTTTGATCGATAAACTCTAAGCAAGAACAAAGAAATATAACTTTGGAATAAACAACTGCTCAGTTTGAAAATCAACCATGCGTTTTATTGTTTTAAACAAGCCTCTTTTTTCTGCGTGCAGGAAGTACTTCTCGGTAACTACAGAAGAAACTCCTGGAGGAATATCAGATGGAATTTCTGAAAGGATATCACAAAGAAAAATCATGGAAGGGTATTTGTAGTCACTGCTAAAGAAAGATTGGGAGGAAATCGTAAAGGAATTTCAGAAGAAACATGGGCAGTAGCTGGTATTTTGGGCACTTCTCCGCTATAACTTAGTCAAATCGAAACCAATTGGCCTGATTTTTTGTAAAAGCCATGTCGAGATGATTCAACTTCCCTAGAAGGTGGTAAAGTATATCAAAAATCAATTTAGCACAGACAAACAGATGTATTACTTGGAACAAATAGCGACAAAAATCATCGTCATGAAAACATAATCGCCCAATGCTAACCAAGCTGTGTTACGCAAACCACTCAGTAGGTGGCGGTAGTGAGCAAACGTCAATCAAAAGCAAGAACGATGCGAGCGGCGTGACCGAGCGATTTGCGAACTACGAAATATTTGAACTAACCGTTAAAAATGGTAAAGATGAGAAGTGAGTAGAGTGAGACGTCTGATTATCTGTGAATTTAGTTTTATAGTAAACTTTATCATCATACATATATTTATTTTATTGGTGTATTATTATAGTTTAGGATCGTATTTTCTAGTGAAACTTCCAATATATAGCGCAATGTTTTGTTATTTTGTTTTTGTCAATTGAAAATTTTGGACCGTGTTGACAAAAATGGGACATACCTGTACGACTAATTGGAAAATCAACGAATTATTATTGTCCTTTTTAAAAACTTAGCAGAAGACGACACGTTTTTCTTTGCTTTCAGTCTCGAGATAAAGAATTTAAAATCTTTACTTGATAACTGGTCCCAACTAGTGACAAAATTGCCAGCTGAATTTAATTGGTGGAATACCGGATTGCTCTCGATCTTTTTAACAACTTTGCTGAAGATACCATCACCATTATTACAAATTAACTACATCCAAAGATATCGCATGTGATAAGTTAGCTGGCGATTGTAAATCGCAACTACTTCTGCATAGCGCGTCTATCGGCTAAATTGACAACTCATTGGATGCCAGTTACCAATGTGCTAGATCTGTTCTAGTATTATAAATTGGAAGCTATCTTGTAATACGCCAGAGACACTGGCGTAGCCACGGGGGGGGGTTTTAGGGTTAAAACCCCCCCCAGAGCCAGAATTTGTGGAACAAATTTTCAGTATAAAGCGCTTTGTGACGAAAAAATTTTCGGCTGCGCCGCTATTTTCAAGCTACGAATACAATTACTCCTTATTGTTTACAAGATGTGAGTGTCAAATCCAAAAAGGTATCATTGACCGTTGAAAACCCCTCCCAGAGACAATTTCTGGCTACGCCACTGGCCAGAGATATTGGTAAACATCCCCAATCAGATGAAATCCCATAAGCTCTGTGATTCCTTCAACACGATTTGTTAAAGCACCCAGAACCACCGTGGTGTATTAAATTATTTCTTTACTTATATCAACAGTGTTGCTAGTTTTTAAAATCGTTTAGTTTAATTGGATAATGGCATGCTGGATAACACTTGATACCAATGTTAAGTTCTATAACCATTCGAATTCGTTAACATCTAGTGTATCCGTAATATTGAGTCATATTGTGCACTGCTTGAGCAGTGTTGCCAATCATCAAAACAATTTTGTCTTATCTTTGAAAACATTCAATGACTCCATATATGCATTTCAATTTTGCTCAAAGTTCTTTGTCCCAACATCTATGTTTACCGGCGTCTTGAAGCAACACCCCCAGCTGGTGGATTATTTTATGTAGATCATTCAGTGTTGCTATCTGAAGTCATAATTCGGAACAGTGAAAGGCTACACGTGATAGTACATGGTCAATACCCAAATTTTGCGGAACACAAGGAGAAGGTAAACTAGTATTTGGTTTACCGTATGATAGAGGCAAATTAAGGTCGGAGTGTACTTGGTTCAGACGCAAATAATAGTAATCAACAACGTTAAACAATAGCAGTGGAGTTGGGAGAAGAGACGTGCCAATGATTATCCAGAAGAAAGAAGGTCAAAAATAGAGGATAGTATATAAAAAATAGAAACTAAGAGGTAGAAAAACGATAGCAAAAATAATAGATTAAAAATAGAAGGTAAAAGATAGAAGATAATATGTCGAAGACAAAAATTAAGATAGAATATAAGAGGTTGGAGAAGGAAAAAAGAATATAGAAGACAGAAGATTGCAGAAAAAAGATAGAAGATAAAAGTAAAACATACAATTGTTATAAAGCAAATATGAAAATAGATTGGGAACTATTACCCTCAATGGTACTCCTATCGAAGCCGGGTAGGAGTCAGGAGGCTGTCGAGATCTCGCGAATAGCGAATGATGGCATCGCCTTCATCGTCGACGTCGCCCTCGCTGTTGTCGACGGTGGTGCTGCCATCGCCGCCACCGAGATGTTGGTACACAACACAGAACAAGCACAAGTGCTGATACAGGATGCTTGTTTGTCGAGAGTGCACTTCACCAACGACGGCGTCGACGACGACGTTGTTTTGTTCCGAGCAGTTTGTTATCGCGCGGCGGTGCACAGTCCCATGAGGGATGCCCTTTTTAATAGCGAAATTCTTCCAGTTTGATACCGACCCTCCAGGGGGGGCACACCTACTCTCGGTGTGTATTGGGTCGAACGAAGGGTATTGTTTCGCTTGGCAAATAACCGGGTAATATGTAGCAGTAGCTATTGGTAAAGCACTCCGAGAAGTTCACTTGAACAAAAAAAGATGTATCGCGTGCGGATGGAGGGTATCTCTAGCTACACGGTGCTGGAGATGATGCTCTGACGTCGTTGTTTGGACGCCACTTTGGATGCTATCGAACCTACCAAGCCAAGGGGGAATAGACTATAGACTCTGCTAGTTACCGACAGGGAGACAAAGTTAAATTAAATATTTACACGAGTCATAAAAGACGCGCCTGGCTGCGGATTCTGTAGAGAAGAGATTCACGACCGGAGTCTTCTGGTCGGGAGACTTGTTTACAACGCTGTTGGTTGAATGTGTTGCAACGAGATTCGAAAAGTGGAATTTCAGAAATGAAGCCTGCACGATGAAATGGTTCCATCCACACTGTGTACATCGAGAGAGCCAGACTGTGCAGTGCACAGTGTGCACCATTGCAATCAACTAAATAGGCACAAACTCCGGGAATCGTACAGGAATCTCATATCTGGATGGTAATACATAAGTAATCTCTTCAGTCGACCTTTCCAGCTTCCCATTCATCTCCTCCGCACGTGGAGCTGAGAGCACTCATCGGTTGCCGATCCTGAGCATGTAAACAACCACTTCTCTTGGGTGAATCGCGATTGCATCGTGCAAGCACTAGTAGATAGAGGTAAAACATGTTTATCCCAAAATACTAGAGAGAACCGATCATATGGAATGTTTCAGTGAATTGCTTCAGTTATGATATGTTTACTTTTTGGCTTGAGTTTCATTTTGCTTCTCTCTAGATGGATGAAAATTCAAGTGAGGCAATTTGTATTTGAAAATTTCAAACTTCTCCAGTATATATGGCATTGCTCAGTCTTGTTTGGTGCTAGGCCTTTGAACAATTTCAGTTGAGGAGATAATATATAATACACATTACATAAACAGTTCGAAATTTATTTATAAGTCGTTAACCTCCCAAATTTAAAATACAAATAACATCTATGACACACGATTCCCTAATTGATTCTCATTCAAGAGTCATTTCAAAGCCCTCACCCAACTCGTAAATCATCCGGAATTGCACAAAAATTATGATCTATTTTGATGGCCGACCGGATTACATCAGCCATAATTAACTGTCCCTATAGAGGTACACCGGAGTCGGATGCGTGTCTATCTAATAGCACATCGCTCCCGATAGGGGGAATCACCCCTTTCCAACCCACAGTCCTAATCTAACCCAGCCCGAACCCGTCATTAAAATGCACTCATCTGTTTTCTTTCACAGACGACCCATATCCATCCATCCACATATCTTGCGCACGCCCTACAGGGGCGTACATTTCACAATCGAGCTAATCAGCAAAACCGCAGAAAATTGCTCGTTTGTCACAAACACCGGTGGCAACTATACGCAAGGGGAACGTGGTGATAGGACAATGGGACGACCGCATCCAACAATGTGTAGCCTAGAGGTACAAATTGCATTTCATATCCCGAAACGGAGCTGCCTCATAAATTACATTTTCCTATCCATATCGCAGCGGGAATGCAGACTTGTACATACGTTCGTACGTTTAATTTGCCATGGGGAATCTACCAGGAAAAAAAAACTCCCATGTGTCATGTGCCGTGTTGTGTGCCATACGGAAGGATTCAATGAGAGCTATGCCCCACCACCCGTGGTGATAAGTCCTTATTGTGCACATAAAGTGACAGCTGGAAAGAATGAGGTAAATTTATGTTGCACAGACCCAAATAAAATTTACTTGAGAGCCTAACAATGTCTAATGTACATTTATGACAAACATACATGCATAGAATATAACTAGTATTGCTAGGACTTTGCCGAAGAAATGAAACTTTTTAAAGGAAAGTAAAGTTTCGTAAAAAAGCACCTCTTGCCAAATGGTCTCACACCCTATTTGCTGATTTTTTCAGGGAAACTCCACGTATCTCTCCTGTTTGCCCCAGACTTTAGCTGTTTTATTTTTTTTCAGGAATTATTTATGGACATTTCCGTAAAGTATCCGCTCGATTTATCAACGGATGCTTCCGAGGTTTCCTATAGGGTTCCTCCCAGTATTCTTAGATTTTTTTTTTTCATTTAGGCGTTCACATGAAAGATTTTAAGATATTACTTTCAAATACATAGAATACCTTACAGGAAACTTCGAACGTGTGTTATATTCTTCTTAATAGTTCCTCAGTATACTTTCTGAAGGAATTGACAGAGGAATTTCCAGATAACTTTCTGGATGATTCCTTGGAGAAACTTGGGAATGATTTTTCAAAGGAATTTCTGGTGGAATTGCACGGTAAATATTAAAGAAATTTTTGGAGGAGCTTCCGAAAAAATCCACGAAAAATACTCTGTGAAATTCGTAGAGAAATCAGGAATTTCTAGAAGAACCATGGAACAATTCTGCAACATTTAGTGAGCGCGCCTTCAGTTGTTCTCATAAGAAATACCGGAAAAATCTTAGAATAACATTCTGGAAGAATCCTGAAAGAAGTTTCTCGAGAAACTTTTGAAAAAGAAAAATAAAAAATGGAACATTTGTGATGAATCTTTGCAAAATGTTTAAAAAAATTCTGGGGGGGGGGGTTTGTGGAAAATTTTCTGGAGACTTCATTGGGTGAGCTTTTGAAGAGTAATTCTCGGACGAATCCACACGACGAAATGTTTGCAGGACCTTGCAAAATCTGAAGGTTGCTTGAAGTAATTTATGAAGGAATCTGTGAAAGTACCTTTTGACGACATTTTTTAGAAAAAAAATCGGACAAACTATCGGTGAAAAATCTTTAGAGGAGATTTTGGAGGAATTTATGGAGGAATCTTTAGGAATCCTCGGACGAATTTCCGTGAATTTTGCAGAAATGTTTCAACGAATTTTTGGAAAACTCTTTGTACGAATCCTCCAAGAAAATGATAAAGGTTCAATCTTCGGAAAAGCTACTATGAATCTTTGCGACAGTTTCCTTGAAAAATATTGGAGGAAGCCTTGCAAAACAAAAAAAAATGTAATAAGTTTCTGAATACTCAAGTGAATCTCTTAGGGAGGTGTTTTCGGAAGAATCTTCAGAAAGCTTATTCTTGGAAAAAAATTGATAGATTCATCCGAGAAATTTATGAGAAATGATTTTAGAGACATTCAAGATGAGTCATGGGATAAATATTCAGTCCAATATATTATGGATTTTTGGGAAGAACTAATACAGAAATTCCTGGATAAATCATTCAGAAAGGAGAATTTACTGGAGGAATGCCCAATTGGCTTCTTTAGCGGTGTTGAGATAATTCCATGTTCAGAATCTGCATGCAAAACTGAGCCGAGATCCAAATTTTCATGAATGTTGGTGCCCATGAACCTATTTAAAAGTCAGTTTGAAGTTTGTATGGGAGCGATTTGTCGAATAACTCTCGTCGCATTTTGTATTGGGCGGAGCTGTCAAGCAGTTGGCCAGCTGTCAAAAGGTGATTTCAAAATATCTCTTTGTAATTGATTTAAGGTATCAAAACAAAGATCTAAAGATCTGGAAAAAATCATAGTGGCTCAGAAAAAGGTGCTCTATCGTATAAAATCAAAAAAATCAATACATTATTTTAAATTTACAAACCCAATTGTAAGGACTTCGCCGAAAATGCTAATCTTCCAAAAGAAAAGTAAAGTTTCGTTAAAAAGCTACCCTAGCTAAATGGTCTCACAACCTTTTTGCAAAATTTTGCTGAGAAACTCCCCGAATCTCTCCGATATGCCCCAGCGTTTAGCAGGTTTTTCAGGAATTCTTTTACGGATTTTTTTTTCCTGAAGTACCCGCTATATTTTTTAACGGATGCTTCCGAGGTTTCCTCAAGTCAATCCTCCAAGGATTCCTGAATTCCTTTACTGTGGCCCATATAAATGATTTTCACATATTACTTTGAAATAGCAATTACTGGAAGAAATTACAGGAAGTATTTTTGCTGATTTCTGCAGCAATTTTCGAAATAGTTCATCAAAACATTCGCATTATTTCTCAGTCAAATTGCCGACAGGGATGGGAACACTCACTTGCAAAGAGCTACACTCACTTGGTATTTTCTCAGCTCAAAAGCGTGTAATCAAGAAACGATGTATGGACGACTTTAGCCTTGGTGTTTTGTCTAAAACTTTGCCGAATAGAGTAGGGGTCGCACACGAATCCCAAAGTCGTGACAGAGCTGTGAAAGCAACTCTCCACGAGGTGAGTGTAAATTACATTCACCTCGTGGAGAGTTGCCTTCGCAGCTTCCTCACGACTTCAGTATGCGTGGGCGACCCCTACTCTATATGGCAAACTTTTAGACAAAACCATAAGGCAAAAATCGTCCATACATCGTTTTTTGATTGCACGCTTCTGAGCTGAGAAAACTGCAAGTGAATGTAACTCTCTGCAAATGAGTGTTCCCATCCTTGATTGCCGATCAAATCAGCAGAGGAATTTTCTGATAACTTGCTGGAGAACTCCTCGGAGGAACTTGCAAACGAGTTTTAAAAGGACATTTTGGAGAATATCCACGATAAGTATTGGAGAAATTTCTGTTTGAACTTTCAGAGAAAGCTCTGAAAGAGTCCTCTGACGAATTCCTAGTGATATCAGGAACTTCGTGGGGAAACCTCGGAGCAACGCTTCAATGTTTTTTGGGGGCAATTCAGAGAAACTGATTTAGTGCTCTAATAAGAATTTTTGGAAAAGTCTAAGAACAATATTCGGGAAGCATTTCAGGAGAAATTTCAGGAAAAAAAATAGAAAAAAAAAATCAGGAAGAAGTTCTTTGGAAAATTCATGAAAGAATTCCTGGAGAAACTGTTAGTTGAATCTTTGCAGATTTTTTGTAGGAATCTCTAAAATTCTTGGTTCTAGCAAAATGTAGAATCGTTGAGGAATTTTAGGAGGGCCTTTTTGTAAACTTAAGGCGAAACTGGAAGCATTTTCTCATCTTTTCGGTTTTTGATTTTTTATTAAATAACGAAGCAATATTTTCAAAATCGGTTTTCGTGCACATGTAGAGTATAGATCAAGGTATCTTCTGATTTTTTTTGAGGTGGAAAATGTTTTCCGTTTTCGCAGAAACCATTTTTTTGTGAAACTTTGTTCAAAAATGGTTTCTGCAAAAACGAAAAACATTTTCCACTACAACAAAAATTCAGAAGATACCTTGATCTATACTCTACATGTGCACGAAAACCGATTTTGAAAATATTGCTTCGTTATTTAATAAAAAATCAAAAACCAAAAAGTGAGGAAATGCTTCCAGTTTCGCCTTAAGGGAGAAAGTTTGGGGGAATTCATGCAAAAATATTTGCATTAATTCTTGGGTGATGTTTGTGGTAGATTTTCTGGAGGCATCTTCTGGAGAGTAATCCTCGGACGAATCCCGAAGAAATTTCTGAATAACTACTCGGAGCAATTTATGAAGGAATCCACGGAAGCACCTGTTGGCGACATTTTTAGACGAGTCTCGGACAAATTATCGGAGAAAAATCCTCGGAGGAGATTCTGAAAGAATGTAAGGATGATTCTTTAGGAATCCTCGGACGAATTTTCGAGAATTTTGAAGAAATCTTTGAAGGAATTTTTGGAGAAACCCTTCAAGAAAATTATAAAGGACATTGCGACTTTGCGACAATTTCTTAGAAGATTAATGAAGGAGTAAATCCCCAATATCTTTCTTATTACTCCAGCGAAAATCTGAAGCAGGATTTTTTGAAAGAATCTTTGAAAAAACTTTCTGAAAATCCTCTTGAAGAAAGTTTTGGTGGATCTATCGGAGAAATTTATGAATGGAAAACAATTCTGAGGGAATCCTTTTAAGGGACATTTTTAGAGAAGCCATGGGATAAATAATCAGTAAAATATATTGTGGATTTTTGGAAAGAACTATCGGAACAATTCCTAGATAAATCATTCAGAAAGAAGAATTTTCTGGAGGAATGGCCTGGAAAAGGAGCTTGTTTGAAATTCTCGGACAAATCCACGGTGAACTTTCTGCAAGAGTCCAATTTCGATGAATTTTCTGAAACTATCCTCAGCAAAATTTATGCGGAAATTATTAAACAAGTTTGTTTTGAAAATTCCCAAAAAAAATCCTAGGAAGAAATCTCAATTTTTCATGATCTGCAGACATTGTTTAAGCATATTTTAAGCAAATTTTGAAAAAATGTCCTTCTAGGAATTCCTGGAATAATCTTAGAATCTTATTACAGCAATGGAGAAATCCTTGTGATAGTTTTCGAAGCAATTAGCAAAGAAAGGCTGAAGTCACCTTTGGTGTTATTCCTTGAAGTATTTTAAAAAGAATTTCATGAAAAGAAACTCGTTGAAATTCCAGGAAAATATGAATTTTTATTCAAAAAGTAATAAAGAACAATTGAAAATCCCGAGTGGAATAATAGGAGAAATCCCTTGAGGAATGTAAAAAAACGAGAAGAATCAATGAAGAGACCACAACAGGAATCCTGACATGAATAAGTGAAAGAATCCCGCAAGATTTCCTGAGGGAGTCTTTGAAGGAATACAAGGAGAAATCCCTGGAACAATCCTAGCAGGAACCCCAAAACGAATCCTTTAAAAAAATCCTGGGAGTGATCTTTGAAGGAATTTCAACAGTAATCCCTGAAGGAATGCCGACTAGAACATTGGTCAGTTTAAGATTTTCTAAAGCAATCCTGGCACAAAACCCTAATGGAATTCCGAGAGGATTTCTTTATGGAATTCTGGAAGTCATAGCTTGTAGAATACGGAGAGGAATCTCAGCTGGAAAGAATCACAGAAGAAATCCCCGGGAGGAATTACTGGAGAAAACCCAGAAAAAATCACGAGAAATTTCTGAAAAAAATATCCGAGAATAGTCTTTTCAGGAATACCAACAGGAATACCGGCACGTATACCTGAAGAATTATACTAGGATTCTCTGAATATAATAGAAATCGTTGAAAGAATACCAGGAGGAATCAGTGAAGTAATTCCAGCAGGAATCCCTTAACCCACGAGCGATCGCGCTGTTGTATTTTGTACAACACGTTGAAAAAATCTCGCTTTTTGTACTCAGCATTAGCGTGATGCTGACGCAGGTAGTCAACCGCGCGAGTTACGGAAGGTTAAGAAATGCCAGCTAGAATGTGTTTTCTAAATCAGGGATTTCTTTATTTTTGAAGGAATCCCTTGAAGACTACCTTATGGAATCCTTAGAAGAATCATGGCAGGAATCTCGGATGGAAACTCAACAGGAATTAACTATTAAAGACATCTCTGAAAAAAAAACTCGGGAAGAAATTTTGAAGGAATCCCATCAGAAAATCCTGCACGAATACCTAACAAATTTAAGGTTGCCTGAAGAAATCTCGGCAGAAATGTATATTCTTTTATATACGTTCTCGGGAGGAATCCTGAATGGAATAACAGCAGGAATTCTGGATATAATCTTTGGTGGAATTCAATCTCTGAAGGACTACCGGATAGAATAACTAGAAGAATCCTGTCAGGATTTTCTAAAGAAACCCCTCCATCTTGCATTATGGTGCACCACTTGATTTTCAAAATGATGTCGGATATTTCTCATCAAACCCTATCGATAGATCCCATATTGCATTATATCCGAAGCCGCATTGCAGTAAAATGGCGTACATTCTGGACCATAGGAATGTGTAAGTCAAATTTGATTGAAATTGCTTGACGCATTCCAGAATAATGCCGGTCATACACACATATAAACATACAAATAGACGAACATACAAACATATAAACATTCAAAAATACATACATTGACCTTTGTCATAGTTCATGACAATATGTAACCTTTGTAGCATGGTGTACGCCTCTTAGTGAACCAGTCATTAACTATATTGTCCGCTATGAACAAGGTATGGATGTGGAGAACATTTTCTCTGAAGAAAGTGTTCTAAAGTTTAGCTTAATTCTGGAGATATTCACATAAAAAGAACTGTCCTATGTATAGGGCGCTGGGCGGATATTCGTTAAGGAAAAAGTATTTGAAGTACCCACAATTTCTAGAGAACCAAGAACTATTGAACGAATTTGGCTAAAAGTGCATCCCGATGTTGACAATGCCATCATGATGCATTTTCAGCCATATCCGTTGAACGGTTCTTTAAAACGGTGCTCTAGACAATGTGAGCTATGTACTCCAAATACCTTGTCCTTAACAAGGTTGCGACCATTCATTTGCAAAAATTTACATTCATTTGCTATTATCTCTGTTCAGAAGCATGCTATCGAAAAACAATGTATGGATGAATTTAACCTTGTAGTTTTATCTGACAGTTTGCCGAATAACATTGGGGTCGCAAACGTATACCAAAGTCGTGAGCGAGCTGCCACGCGGTGAATGTAAATTACATTCACGCTGTGGAAAGTTGCCTTCACAGCTCGCTCACGACTTTGGTATGCGTGTGCGACCCCAATGTTATTCGGCAAACTTTTAGATAAAACTACAAGGTTAAATTCATACATACATTGTTTTTCGATAGCATGCTTCTGAACTGAAATAATAGCAAATGAATTTAAATCTTTGCAAATGAATGGTCGCAACCTTGGTCCTTAAGTTGGCATAATTAGAAACTGATAAACAATTTTGCTGACGTCGTGTCGGTATCATTACAGTCAGGTTTTTTTTTAGTTCAAAATTCGAAAAACCGCGTAAAAAAAGTCTCACCATTTCTCGACGAATCATGCAAAAATAAGACGATGATTTTTTTTTTATATGGAGTTTTCATTTACGCGGTCGCGTAAATGAAAACCGCGTAAAAAAAGACCTCACTGTATATCTTATCCGGTTTCTGAGTTAAGGTATGCGCACAGCAAAATCTGGCCAAAGAAAATCAAGCAGTAATAATTCATTCCAACTTGTTCCCAAACCAAAAGCAATTCATTGTAAAAAAGCATTAATTTACTTTAAATCAACATCAAGACATTGCTGATTTGACTTGTTATATCCGTCATCTCGAGTTTTGAGCTTGAGCCCTTCCGTAAAGTGTTGCACAGTACCTTCGACCGCATGCCAAGAAATTTTTACCACCTTTGTGTCAAAATCAATCTTATTTTTCGATGAAAGCTGTCGTTCTTGACATTTTTTGAAGGTTCCAATTCACGGTTACTCAATATTTTTCAATTGGGTTGAGTTTTGAAGTGTATGAGATTTTACGTTTTTTGGAAAAATGCAGTATCTACAGTTTCTACATAGTTTTCTGCATACAAACGCAAGCATTCTCCGCCAAAAACAGGGGACAAAAATCAATTCAAATCAATACACAATATCTAAGCTTTTGAATAAGGGGTGCCAGCCATTTTTCCCGACATTTCCCGTAGTGAAAAAGATGATTTGCTGTACATGTATTTCTAAAAGTTCGGTTTTTCAAACCACAAATTCATATTGTTGACCAAACTATGTATTTCTTGCCAAACTTCGATTTTTTCTTGCTCTTAAGTTGATCGGCAACCTTCCCAGGTTGTAATGATGTATAGAACCGAATACTTGAAAGCTAAAAAGGTTTTCGGGGACGGTCGCTTTAATGTACATTGTCAGATTTTCAGCACGTTTGTGCAAAAACTTTTCGAGGACTTCTTGTTCCCTTGACTCTATTTTAAACACAATGTCAAAATATATCCCGAAGTAAATATTTTTCGATTCCTTACACAATAAGCTTTCATTTGCGCCAGAGATTGCCACGATTCGTTGAAAATAGAGAAATTTCTATCCAAAATGCGGTGGCTAGATTTTGCTGTGTGCATACCTTATAGGTGGATGATTATTTCGGACACTGGCGTCGCCTAGCGGATGAATCTCGAACCAAAGTCACCGTTATCGGATAGTTCTTTACATGCTGAACACTACTCGCTCGTTCGAGTTTCGATATTCTATCGAACAACTTTGCAACGAACGGTACGCTTCTAGATCATTATAGTTTCCATATATACGTGTTAGAACTTTTTTGAGACTAGGCGCCACATTGCAGATTATTCTTCGTCATCAGGGTTCCGAGTTATAGATGTTTGAATATTGTTGACACTGGTGCCACCTAGTGGAGAAATCTAGAACCAATGTTGTTGTTGCCTGACAGTTTTTTTTTATTTGCTGAACTACTTTGCTGAAAACGGCACCATTATATCTTATCAGGATTCTGAGTTACAGGGGTTTGAACCTAGCGCACAAATCTCTAGCCAGATAATTCTTAGTCTACACGGTAACATATTTCATTCATTTTTTAACTAAAGCGAGATTACTCAAAAAATGAGTTAATTGTATTTCCAGCGCTAACGCTGGCCGAAGTACGAAAATCTCATCAGTTTAAGTCGTATAATATTCTTGACAATGTCAAAAATATTGAGTATTGTGTTGTTTCTTGCTGTGCATGCATCGCTCCTGTATGGGGTGAGTATCTCACAAGGGAAGGTTACGATGGTGTTCCCCCGGGCTTTCAACCGGGCTACTTTTGTTGCATTTTACATGTGGAAATATGAATAAATCCAAAGCTTTTCGGGTGATGGGCCAGTGGTGTAGTCAGGAGGAGCCCTCAAAGGGGCAATTTAGGCAAAATATAACATTATTGAAAATGCTAAAACGTCATCAAAATGTAAATTTCAAAATGTATTGCAGTAGAAACAGGCAGAATATGCATGAATACTTGATTTCGTAATAAATTTAATTTACCATAGGCGATGCCAGGGTGATATGGGTGATAAACAAAGTGATCCATTTTTATTAAACCAACTTCAACTGCTTCTTGCCCTGGCAACGCCTATAGTAAATTAAATTTGATAAATCATGTATTCATGCATATTCTGCCTGTTTCTACAGCAATACATTTTGAAATTTACATTTTGATGACGTTTTAGCATTTTCAATAATGTTATATTTTGCCTAAATTGCCCCTTTGAGGGCCCCTCCTGACTACACCACTGCACAGTGGTTGAAATAGCAAAAAACATTATCGTGGGCATATTGAGCATGAAAATGTGAAGTTCTGCAAAGTTGTTACACATTTTTAGGAGCAATTTTTGATTAGTTTTGTTTTTTGATAAGTTTACTCAAAAGTTAGATAAAAAATCTATTTTCTACATAAGCCACGATAACTGAATAGTGTCTTAGGCAAAGTTGTTGACAATATCATGCAGAAAAATGTTGCCGAAGACACTTTTACTCTATCTTTTGAAATAAGCGATATATAATAAATTTGGTATAAGCAACCCCTTCTAACCTTGAAAAAACCACTAAATCCTTTATATATATATTTTGGATGAGGTTTTCATGGCTTCTAATGTTCTGAACACTTGTTCAGTATGTTATTATGTATCTTTTTTCTGAAGACAGTGTTGCTATATTATTATTGTTTCTACGTGATTTTTGAGTTTTCATTTTTTATAATGAGATACCTCACAAAGTTGCAAAAAGTTCACCCCTAGAAAAGATCATGTAATTTTGAGTGTCCTGAACCTGACATATACGAGCATCTTCAAAAACACAAATTTAGAGGTTATAACACGTAAATTAACGTCTTTCAAGACATCCCAAAATATAACTTATATTTTCTTAGCGTCTAGCATGTTGTGAATACAACTGCTGTGCGCCACTCTATTCATCGTAAGGTCTCTATGCTGTCAAAAGGTGGCAGCACTGCTTGCACGATGCTTGCGCGTGGCGCCATTTTATCAGAAGTGTGTGAGACTTTGTACCGTACAGATCGTTTATGTTAATTAAATTTCTTTTCTCGTTGTGAACTAAAACTGGTCTTTCATTTCCGCTGCAAATCTCAAATCCAAGAGGTTATTGGCCCAGAGAGTCGCGGGAAGATCAAGTTTTTGCGGTTCGGTAGTGGAAAAGTGAATTTTGCGAAATTAACGTCGGAAGTCGGTCGGTAGTGAACACGATCGTGCTTGTTCGGAAACAAGATGGCGGAATCACACGTCTCGATCGAAAAGCTGAGTGATCAGAACTATACGATATGGAAGTTCAAGATGCAGCTGCTGTTGTCGCGTGAAAAAGTGCTGAAGGTCGTCACGGAAGCAGCGCCGACGGCCCCTGATGCCGCGTGGCTCGCGAATGACGAGAAGGCGAGGGCTCTGATCGGTCTGGCATTGGACGACAGCCAGCTCATTCACGTGATGCAGACGGAAACATCGAAGGAGATGTGGGACGCTCTGAAAGGGTACCACGAGCGTTCGTCCCTTTCGAGCAAAATACACGTGATGCGCCAGATGTTTGCCACCAAGATGCCGGAGGGGGGAAACATCGGAGAACACCTCAAGCAGCTGACGTCATTACGGCTGCGGTTGATTGCGCTTGGGGAGGAGATGAAGGATCCGTCTTTCGTCGCCTTGATGCTGTCCAGTTTGCCAAAATCGTTCGACGGTCTGATCGTGGCCCTTGAAAGTCGGCCGGACGCGGACCTAACGGTTGACTTCGTCAAGGGGAAGCTGCTGGACGAAGGCCGGCGGCGCGCGCAAGAAGGGTTGGAAGAAGAAAAGGCGCTGGTGTCTAGTGGACTCGGTGAAAAGAGTCGAAGCAAAAGTGACAATAAAAGTGAGAAGAAGAGAGTGAAGCTGTGCCACTACTGTAAAAAGGAGGGACATTTCCGGAAAGACTGCAGGAAGTGGGCAGCGGACAAAAAGAACAAAGAAAATAGTGAGAATGCAAACATTGCCGCGGAGGCGGAAGAAAGTGTGGATTTGTGTCTGTTCGTCGGGAAAGCGGATGAAGGCGGGTTGTGGTATTTTGATTCCGGTGCCACTTCCCACATGACAAACGACGCGTCGATCCTGAAGCAGCTGGACAAATCGAAGCACTCGTCAATCTCGTTGGCTGATGGCCAATGCATCAAGTCGGCCGGTGTAGGAAGCAGCAGGCTTGTGACCGTGAATGGGGACGGAGGTCGCATGAACGTTTCGCTGGACAACGTGTACCACGTACCATCGCTCGCAACCAATCTTCTATCGGTGAGTAAAATAACTGATTTGGGGTTTGAAGTTGCATTCGATAAGCATGGATGCAGAGTCCTGAAAGGCGAAAAAGTGCTTTTAGTAGGAGAACGTAAAGGTGGGCTCTATCACCTGAAGCGATTTCCGGAGAAAGTGATGCTAGCGAACTCGAATCACGGAGTCTCCTGCCTACACCTGTGGCATCGTCGACTTGGGCATCGTGACACGGAAGCGGTGCAGAAGATTCTTCGAAACGATCTGGGGAGCGGCTTGAAGGTGGATCAGTGCAACGTGAAGTCCGTTTGTGGCCCCTGCTGCGAGGGCAAGCTGAGCCGAGAATCGTTCCCAAAAGTGTCAGGTTCGAGAGCATCTGCCGTGGGTGACCTGGTGCACACGGACTTGGGCGGTCCCATGGAGGAGCCAACGGCGCGCGGCAGTCGATTCTTCATGACGATGGTGGATGACTACAGCCGTTACACGGTTGTCTACCTGTTGCATGCGAAGTCGGAGGCCGAGGACCGAATTCGAGAGTACTGCGCCATGATGAGGAACCAGTTTGGGCGATATCCGAAGGTCATTCGATCGGATGGCGGCGGCGAATATACAAGTAAGTCGTTGCAGAAATTTTTTGCAGATCACGGGATTGTTCATCAGCGGACGGCTCCGTACTCCCCGCAACAGAATGGGGTGGACGAACGGAAAAATCGGTACCTCGTTGAAATGATGCGGTGTCTGCTGGCGGATTCGAAACTGGAGAAGGTGTTCTGGGGCGAGGCGATTTCGACTGCAAATTACCTGCAGAATCGCTTGCCATCGTCGTCTGTGGAGTCCACGCCTTACGAGCTGTGGTATCGGAAGAAGCCGGCGTATGATCATCTTCGAGTCTTCGGGTCGGAAGCATTCGTCCACATCCCGAAGGAAAAACGGCGAAAACTTGACAATAAGGCGGAAAAGCTGGTGTTCGTTGGTTACGCGGAGGGCCAGAAAGCCTATCGCTTCGTGAACCTGAAAACGAAAGGAGTCGTGATTAGCAGGGACGCAAAGTTCGACGAGAAGTGTGGTGTTGAAGAGGTGACCAAACAGGAGCCTTCCACGTCAGGAGGAGTAGTGATAGTGTCACTTGCTCCAACTCCCCCGCCCGAGGAAGTGAATGCGGATCTTGATTCCGATGCCGGTGGTGATGACCTCAACGCGACACTGTATGATAGTGCTGATGACGATTTAGCGGATGAACCGTCGTTCCACGGTTTCCCTCTGGATGAGGTGGCGCGCAGATCCGGACGTGTCAACAAAGGGAAACCACCCGTCCGGTTGATTGAAGAGGCTTACGCGGCGGGAACTGTACCGAAAGCAGTGGAACCGAGGAACCTGAAGGAAGCTGTATCCTGTGAAGCCCGCGCCAAATGGAGAGCAGCAATGGCGAGTGAACTCAAATCGCACGCCGAGAACGGTACGTGGGAGCTTGCTGAGTTGCCTGCTGGACGGAAGGTGGTTGGTTGCCGCTGGGTATTCAAGTTAAAACGGAACGCAGCTGGTGAGATGATCAAACACAAGGCTCGTCTGGTGGCTCAGGGCTTTTCGCAGCAGTTCGGTGAAGATTACGATGAGGTCTTCGCTCCGGTTACGAGCCACACGACTCTTCGTATGCTGCTTGCTCTCGCTTCGAAGAAAAAAATGACACTTAAGCATTTCGACATCAAGACGGCCTACTTATACGGCGAGCTCGACCAGGACTTGTTTATGCGGCAACCACCTGGATACGCGGAAAAAGGCAAGGAGCACTTGGTTTGCCATCTGAAAAGGAGCATATATGGACTCAAACAGTCCGCACGCTGCTGGAACCAAAAGCTGCATGGTGTGCTTGTGAAGATGGGGTTCAAGCAAAGTAGTGTTGATCAGTGCCTGTACACAAAGACTGAAAAGGGGAAGAAAGTGTACTTATTAGTGTATGTGGACGATATTTTGGTCGGATGCGAAAACGAACAGTATATTGACTATGTGTACCAATCGTTGAAGAAACACTTTGAAATCACCGATCTCGGAGACGTGAGTTATTTTCTGGGACTGGAGATTAAGCGCGAGAACGGTGATTACAGTGTGGGGCTAGAGGGCTATATTGAAAAACTGGTGGACAAATTTGGGTTGAGTGATGCTAAAGTTGCGAAAACGCCAATGGACGAAGGTTTTTTGAAAGTTGAGGACACAAGTGCAGCCTTGGCTGATGAAACGAAATACAGAAGTCTTGTTGGTGCTCTCCTGTACATATCTGTGTGTGCCAGGCCAGATATTGCTGTTAGTACGGCCATACTCGGTCGTAAAGTGAGCGCTCCAACGGATGCATGCTGGGTGGCGGCCAAGCGAGTGGTTCGCTATTTAAAAGCCACTAAGCATTGGCGGCTGGTGTACAGCGGATCTGGCGGCGGTTTGATCGGCTATACGGACGCTGATTGGGCCGGCGATGCAAGTTCCAGGAAGTCAACAACCGGGTATGTATTTTGCTATGCAAACGGAGCAATTTCATGGGCCAGTCGAAAACAGGCCTGTGTTACCCTGTCCTCTATGGAATCAGAGTACGTCGCGCTGAGCGAGGCTACGCAGGAGTTGGTCTGGCTTCGTAGGCTGATGGACGAAATGGGCGAGCGTGAAGAAGGACCAACGAAGGTGATGGAAGACAATCAAAGTTGCATCACTTTTGTGAACTCCGAGCGGATCAGTCGTCGATCGAAACATATCGAGACCAAGGAGCGTTTCGTCAAACAACAGTGCGAGCTGGGAGTTCTGAAGCTTGAGTACTGTCCAACGGAACATATGGTGGCCGACGTTCTTACCAAGCCACTGGGGACCACGAAACAACGAAAGTTTTCAAGAATGCTGGGACTGTCAACCGATCGTGGCGCCATTCGTTGAGGAGGAGTGTTGTGAATACAACTGCTGTGCGCCACTCTATTCATCGTAAGGTCTCTATGCTGTTAAAAGGTGGCAGCACTGCTAACCGGCGGAAGCGACGACGACGACCAAGACGACGATGCTTGCGCGTGGCGCCATTTTATCAGAAGTGTGTGAGACTTTGTACCGTACAGATCGTTTATGTTAATTAAATTTATTTTCTCGTTGTGAACTAAAATTGGTCTTTCATTTCCGCTGCAAATCTCAAATCCAAGATAGCAATCACTAGAACCGATTTGACAGATAAAACATAGAAAAGTAAAATATTGTCATGCATGGGATTCGAACACCGGATCTGCTGATCGTGAGCCACATTTCTTACCTCTCGGCTATTTCACCGAGTTATAAGGTGGCTGATGAACGTGATACTGATTCTACGTTTCTGGTGAAACGGATTTGTTGACATCTAACGCAACCAACCAGCACTTACATGATGCGCATAAAATTAAGTCTAATTTGTGATTCAGTCTTGAAAACGTTTACGTTTTTTGGTGATTTCGTTTCGTGGAAATCTCAGAATTTCTAAGAGAATTAGGTTCATCCGGGATGCATATGTCGGATCGCGCCTGGGAACGACAGTTATTTCGCTGAGAGTTTCGCTTGTAACGTAAACTTACATAAGTTTATCTGATCTTCCAGCAGTGGCTACTTATTTGATTCATTTAACAATGTCTTACCTGAAAATAGAACAGAAAGTTTCAATTAGTTTGACGATTCTTAGTTGATTGTGTTGGACAATTATGAAAGGAAGTTACTAGTGACGAATAGTGACATCAAATTATTGCCATTATTTTCAACGTAATTCAAATTAAATTTAGTCAGGAGGTGAGATCTAGACAGACACTTGGAAAGGTCAGCTCCCACCAGCTGACGAACGAGAACGGCTTACGACTAATTGATTTCGTCGCCTCTAAGGTAGGTAGAGCACTTATTTCCAGCAAAAGAAATTCAAAATCGACCATGTCCTGCTTGACGGACGGCACTTCTCCGATGTCATGATCTATCGTGGCACTAATCGATTCTGACCTGGTGATGGTGAAAGTGCACCGAAAACTCTCCATGATTAACAACGTACGGTACCAACGGCCGCCTCGGTAGAATCTGAAGCGACTGAAGCAACCGGATGTCAGCACCGGATATGTGCAGAATCTCGAGGCAGCGTTCCCCCGACGAGGGCATGCTAAATAAAGCCGATCTCGAGGACCGCTGGAGTACGATGAAAACAGCCATCAACAACGCAGCTGAGGCCAACGTTGGGTATATAGAACGGAGACAAAGGAACGATTGGTTCGACGATGAGTGTAGAGAGATTTTGAAATAGAAGAACGCAGCGAGGGCGGTCATGCTGCAGCACGGGACTCGGCAGAACGTGGGACGATATAAAAGAACGCGGGAAGAGCAGACTTGTCTCTTCCGGGAGAAGAAGCGGTGTGCGTACAAATGGAACTGCTATGCCCTTCACAAGAAACACGAAAGTTCTACCAGAAGCTCAACGCATACCGCAAAGGCTTCGTGTCGCGAACCAAAATGTGCAGGGATAAGGACGAGAGCATCTTGACGGACGGACATAAGCATGGAGCATCAAGGCAGCGAAAGAAATGACTAGGTGAGTAAACCAACATCAACGTAGAAGGAAGTTGCGGATGCTATCCAATAGGTCAAATACAAGTCAGCTGGTATGGATTGTATTGGAGCTGAACTAATCAAGATAGGCCTGGAAAAGTTGGCCACCTGCCTGCATCTGCTAATGGTCCGGATCTGAACGAAAGCTACCGGATGAGTAAAAGGACGGAGTAATTTGCCTCATCTATAGACCAGAAATTTGAAAAGTTCAAGTGTGAGAACTTTCGAGCGATCACAATTGTGAATGCCGCTTACAATGTCCCACATCATCTTCCGTCGTTTTTCACCCAAAGTGAACGAGTTTGAAGTTATAAAGCCGGCTTCGTTGACGGCCGCTCGACAATGAACCAGATCTTCACCAGACCATCTTCAAATTTTCCAAAACAGCCGCGAATACCAGGTCCTAGCAGATCAGCTGTTCATCAACAGTATTAACCGCAAGGAACTAATGGAAAATTGTTCAGGACGATGTTATGCGACTAGCCGAGCCCAACAGCCGGGGCACGATTTTTACGAAATCCGGTCAATTAGTTTATTTGGCGGGTGATATGGATGTTATTGAGCATTTGGAGCGGTGGCAGAACTAAAAACTAAAAGTAGTTTTGGATCTGTTTCTATATTTTCCTGTAAAACATGAAAACTAGTTAATCGTTTGACATATTGACAACATTCGTCGGTTTTCTAATTATGTTTGTAGAAATTGTTCATGGTAGAAATGGTTGTGCCCTAGCTGGTACAAGCACCCTCGATATGCATGTGTCTACGGAGCCAAGATTCGCTTATTGAACGCATGTTCAGAAACGACATTGGAGCAAATTGTCATTAATTCGTTCAATGTCCCATATCGCCCATCGGCAACAATGTGTATACCTGCCTGGGGTGGCGTAAGCAGCATTTGGTCGACCTCAAGGCAGACATGCAATTGGGTTGTTTAGTGAATAAAATATTGCTATTCTCTATAGCCTAATTGAGAGAGCTCATTTTTCTGAGTATAACGTGATTTTATTCGATTCTAATACCTTTGTTATGATGGTTAAATTAACAAAACAGTTTTGGTTTTCGTGGATAGAATGACAGTTCAATCGATAAAATGACAGTTCGACCCAAACAAAAAAATTTCCCCATACAAACTTTAAATGCATTTTAAAAATAGTTCCCGGACTCCAAAAATTATAAAATTTTGGATATCGACTAATTTTTGGGTGGAGAATCCGATTATGAAATAATCCGAATACCCCTAAAGAACCCAATTGGCTACCATCACCGTACAGAATTCTTCCCCCATCTGTTTATTTAGTTCGCCGAAGGAAGCGAGAGCTTCAGAAGGCCTAGTGAGAATGGTGTCACATGATCAGGTTGAGGAAGGTGGGTTCGATTTCTGATTCCAGTTAAGGATGTATCAATATGCTTACCAAGTTAGAGTTTTGTAACACGTAAAATGTCCGGCAGAAGGACAAGTTCCAGTCGACACATGTGTGCTTGCTTGGACCACATTCCCAGCCTGATGGTATGTTTGTGGCATTGGTAATCAAATTAACCTCCTCGTCGATGCCTTGCTAATGGGGAATCTTTTCATTCATTTCTCGTACCTACCAAGTAGTACGACCTAGGTGTAGCCGGAAGGTTCAGAGTTATAGCGGCGTGTGTTGCCGTCGTAATCGTAGGCAGAGATAACATCTTTCCATTTTCTCGTAGGTACATTCATATTCAGTTTAAACATTTGCCAAGAAATTGGCCGCCGGAGTCCTGCACCAAAACAGACTGACGAGGAGTGTGTTGGCGTGGTAGCACCCAGATATCGACACTACCTACCTAAAGGCATGGCGTTGGCGTGTGTCTCATGTTGTCCACCTACATGCGGAGCAGTTTGGGAAGAAGTCCTTTCATGTTCTACATGGATACAAATGACGGCGGCGACCAACTGACAACGAATATTCAATTAAATGTTTGATAACTTACGATGTAAACCGGAGGCACTGTGCTCGATATGATTTCTATGGGAATCCTTTTAATTAAATGCGCCAGTGTATCAGTTATTAGTTGTCCAAGCTCAGCATAGACAAGCATACGCGCCAACTTGTGACGTAGTTGGGGGGGGGGGGGGGGGGGGGGCGAGGCCTCTCAAAATCAATCAAATTCGGAAAATTTCGACGCAGTTCACCTAGTTTAGGCATATTTACGTGAAAACTAGTGCATTGAGCTGAAAAAAGTTGAATTTTGTCCAATTTTGGAGAGCTTCGCCCCCCCAACTACGTCACAAGTTGGCGCCTATGTAGACAAGGAAAATATAAGCATTCAGTCAGTAGACAGCTATGGAAGTGCGCATAGAATGGTAGCTCGAGAAGCAGACTTTTTAAGTTGAGACTTCTTACAAAACATAATTATGATACAAAGATGACAACACAGAAGGATAAGCCGAAGAAAAGTAATGGAGGATGAAGAAAAAAGTAATAGACAATAAAACTAGGAGTGAATGATTCGGAAGAAATAAATACAAAAATATATAAAAAGGAGAATCAATAGAAGAAATTAAGGAATAGAAGTATAAGCATAGTAAGAAAAATAAGAGAAATGACACACATTCTCAACAAGTATAAATCTGTATTTTTGAGCGTACTTAGCACCTCCCTGATCAGAAGACAAGACGTGATTAAATGAAACCTTAAGAAGTTTTCAAAATATATACAATTTCGCATTCCTGCTACATTAGATACAAGTTATTTATACTTCATAGAATATTCCAATTTGGCATCCACCAACTTCAGATAACTCTCAACTCAAGTGAGCAATTTATGATAATGCGATTAACGCAACGGCAATATTCCACAATTGCCACTTACCGAAATTGCTCCACCCATTTTCCCAAATTTTCATCCCGGTGAAACTTCCTGGTGCAGGGTGGAAACAAATCAGCTGGATGCCCCCTCATGTGCACTGTCCTCCGTCTAAGCTCCTGAAATGTGACAAACCACTTAACCGAGGACGGTGACGAAAGTGCGTCCCAACGACGGCGATGGTGTGGCGTTGGTGGCCGGGGAATCGCGTAAAACTTTTCCTCACCGCAAAATGTGTAAAAGGTAATCAACTAAGCGTCAACCGAGCATAATTCATCCTAGGGATCGTGGGAAATTGTGCCACACTCCCGCTCCAGCTTGCTGGTGGTGGTGTTATTGCTCCCCGCAGCTTCGATAACAATTGACCCAAATTAGTACACGGTACGGTGAACTTTCTTGTGGCGCGAGAGAGAAATTCACATTGGAAAGTTTCCTCCGAAATTTCGTCTCATTCAAGTTGGACGATGGGCGGAAGCATCAAATTCGAGCTCTCATATGGTTGTCATTTGCAAATATCCTACATAGAGCCATCATGCCGGAAACTTCTGTAAAATTCTAGAAACTTCAATCATGACATATGGGATGTCGTTCGCCACAGCATGATAAACTATCTTCCCATCAGGCAGTCGAAGTTGCACCTCAAGTAGTCCTTTGGAAAACTTGTGGTGCTTAGAATGTGGTATCTGGACCATACGGTTCATACTTACATACTGAATTTTGTGCCTCCAGGCACACTGACAGTAGAGAGTTATTAAAAGTTTAATTGAATATACATTTCCTCTGATGAGTCGTTGTCCTGCGTTTCCTTGTAAAACATGAAATGACTTCTTAGAAAATGTTTCGCAAGAAGGTGGAAGCCGATGTCATATAACACTAAGCTTCATAATAATCACATCACTTAAACTACATTACATTTATTTACATAGCATTGCACCAATCAACACCATTTCGCCACAATACTTGGTTTACGTTGGCCGCACTACAATCACGATCACGCCCAAAAGATCACGTCTTATACCTGGTCTACCCATCTTGCCTGCTGTGTTACTCGACTTTTTTCTTGTGCCATCAGGATCTGTGTGGCGAGTATTTACTTCGTAGGTTTTTGTTTTCTAGCATTTTTGCAACATGCCCTGCCCTCCATATCATTTCCAGTTTTGGTCACCTTCTGGATGCTGGGTTCGCCTTAGAGTACAGCGAGCTCGAAATTCATCCTTAGCCGTCATAGGCCGTATCCTGTACCACACCAAAGATCGTTCTCAGCACTAGTTGTTAGAATGCAAATTTTATTAGAATCGAACATGATTAGGGTCTCATGTAACGTAGAATTTGAGTTTTGATTTCCAGCAACCTCATGGTCTTAGGTACAGAACTTTAATCAGGAAACTTAGGTGTTGCTCCTGGCATTTGAGGTAAGGCCAAGGGGGTTTCCAAGAACTTTGGCTAAGAAAGAGATCCAATGGGCATCAGGCCCGTTTCAGTAAATTTCAGGAGTATTTTAAGGACGTTTCAAAGGCGCTTCAATAGTTTAACGGGGATTTCAAGGACGTTTAATGGGATTTTAGAGATGATTCAGGGGGCACGGTGTCAAAATTTTGATTATTATCGAACTTTCATGTACCTCGGATTTTTCTTCATAGAATGTTGGAATTTCGGCTATAATGTATAAATGCAAAATTTGAAAATATTCTATCGGGGAAATTTTGAGTTAACTGAGTTTTTGGCTATTTTCCATACTAAAAATCAATAATTACTATTTTAACCCAAAAAACGTCCCATACAAAATGTATGGAAAAATTTTCGCCGATGAAATATTTTCTAGTTCTCTGATTATGAAAGTATAGCCCAAATACTAATCATTTTCGAAGAAAAATCCGAGGTACATGAATGTTCGATAATAATCGAGATTTTGACACCGTGGGGGGAGGGCGGGTTCTCAGGGAAAGCATTTCAGTGGGTGTCAGGATCGTTTTAAGGGCGTTCCGAGAGGTTTCAAGGGCATTTGATGGTATTTCAGGTGCCCTTTAAAGGGTTTTAAGGGGCGTTTCAACATTCTTTATTAACGAGTATTTTAACTTGATGTCTACATTCAAGTTTCTGGAACCTTTTGAAGGCGTTCTAAGGGGTTTCGGGGGCATTTCTAATTATTTATGAGTATTTCAAGGACGTTTAAATGGGATCATGGAGGTTTCTGGAACCTTTCTAGGCATTTCAAGGGCCCTTCAAGGGGTGTTCAAAGGAACTTCTAGAATTTTTTAAGAGTTTAATGAGGGTTTTTGGGGTTTGAGAATTCAGGGGGTTTTAAGTTTTTTTTAAGGAGTTTCAAGAATATTTTCAGGTCATTTCTAGGCGCTTCACGAGGTCTCAGGAATTGTTTAAGGGCGTTCAGGAGTATTTAAAATAGATTACGGGAATTTCAGGTACTTCAACAGGTTTAAGGGCGATTTAGGGGGTCTCAGAAGGCTTTTGACGGTGGTGCTAGAGGCGGCAGGGACGTTTCAAGACATTTTAGAGCCATTTTAGAGAGTTCCAGGGAGTTCTGCCGGAAACGCCTTTGAGACCTTAAAAAATCACCTGGCACCCTTCAGAACGCCCTGAGACCTCCTGGAAGCCCGCGGAAATCCCCTGTGATCCATTGAAACCTCCAGAGACCTCCTGTAACCTCCTGAAACTCGCTCAAATTCTCCTGAGACCTCTGAAGCGCCCCCTAGACGCCCTGAAATATCCTGGAGATCACTTTTTTTGCGCCTCTATACGTACAAGAAAAGTCGCTTTATGACATTTCAAATGACTCTTCCGCTTCTTCAATATATATTTCAAAAACACTTAAACCTCTTTTATGTCATGAACTGGAGTGCTTGCCTTAACAATGTACATAAACTAAGTATTGGATTCAATGAGGAAACTTTGTTCACGAGCACAAGTCTTGTTCCTGGGCATTTGAGATGAGGCCGAAGGGGCTTCCCAGGAAGCCCATAAAAAGGAGTTCCAAGTGGCTACAGGGGCGCTCTGAGACCCCCTGGAACGCCCGAGATTCTTTGAAATATCCCTGGAACCCCCTGAAAGCCCTCTGAAATGCCGCTGAGGTACCTGGATCTTGTGAGACCTCCAGATATCATCTTGAAATCCTCTTAAAACCCCCAGAAACACCCCTGAGAGTGAAAAACGCCTTAAGTTTTTTTGCGTCTTCATATTGAAGTTTTCACATTTTTTTTGAGACATTAGACGAACAAAAAAACTCTGTAATATAGGGATTACATCATCATCATCAATATCAAGTATTTGTATTCTGAAACTTTCTTCAGAAACTTCTTTGATTTTCTACAGGGATCAGATTTTTCACAAGCTATTCCTCTGAAATTTTACAATTTTATTTTGAAAAATAGAATGCTTCAGGAATTGCTTCATGATCTTCTTCCGTAATCCTTTCGATATTGCTTCAGTAATTCTTTAGGAGCTTCATTCTTTAGAACCCCTTTCATGAATATTTACAAAAACTCCATAATGGATTCCTATTAAAAATTCTCCGGCTTTTTCTTCAGAAAGTCGTTCGTACAATTTTCAAGAAATTTAGCAAAAAAAATCTTCGGAGAAATTTCTCTGTTAATTCTTATACAGATTCGTTTAGAAAATTATATTTCAGAACCAGAAAACTTCAAATATTTTCACAAAATTTCTCATAGAATTCCCATGTACACCTTTTGAAGCTCCGCCAGGGATTATTTTAGAAATTATTCTAGGATTCGTTTGGAAAACCCTTCGTGAATTTCTTTATGAATTTCTGAAAGTTTTGTATAGGGTCTGTAGAAATTATTCTAAAGCTACTTTCACAAATTCTTCCAGTGGTAAATAATAAAAAAAAACTTCATTCCTTTCTTATTTCTTAAAGAGGCTCACGAGTGATTTGTTCAGGAATTGCTCAATTCCGCAGGAATATGTCCAGGAATTTCTTCAGCAATTCATAAAAAAAATCCTGCAGGAATTCCTTCTAAGATTCTTACATTTTTCCTTTCAGTGGGATTCAAGTAGGAATTTCGCTAGAGATTCTTTCAAGAGTCCATAGAGAGATTCCTTCAAGATTTCCTAAACATGTTTTTCCCAGAAGTTTCTCTGGCATTTCCTTTAATGATGACTCTAAGGATCTGTCCACGGATTCTTTAAGAAGCTGATTCAGATCACTCAGAACGCCCCAGGAAAATCCTCCAATAATATTATCGAAGGATTTTTGATGGAATTTTTCTGAAATTCTATAATAAACTTTTCTAGAAATTCCACCAAAAGTTTCTCGAAGTTTTTCAAAATTTTTCTTCAGGGCATTTTTCATAAATTCCTCCTGGGAATCTTTCAAGTATTTCCCAAGGACTTCTTCAGTTATTTCACTACACATTCATTCAAGGATATTTCAAAAAAATTGCATGAATTTTACTGGGAATTTCTTCAAAACTTTTCAGAATTGTAGAGATTTCTTCTGGAATATTAGGATGAGATTCTTCAAAAGTCCTTCCATGGAATTGACCGAAAATTCCTCTTAAAATTAATGAAATATGACAATACACCTTGAGCAATTCTTCTGAAACCCCTTGAACGCCCCAGAGACCCCCTGGAATTCCCTCGGAATCCCCTATGACCCTTTGATGGGCTTTTGAAGCTGTCTGCAACCCCCTGAGATAACTCTGAAACCCCCGTTATTGCCCCTGAGACCTCCAGGGACCTCCCGAGACCCTTTGAGACCTCCTGCAGCCTCCCTATGCTCTTTCTTGTTAACGACTCTTGGCCACCGTTGCCAAGCCACTGTTGCATTTTTTATGCACATCATTGGTTCAGAATAGTTTGCCCTCCTTTATACAGGGCGTAACTAGGGTATACCGTACCCTAGTATACTTACCCTAGCCCAGCAGAGTGAACTAGCACCCACTTTGCAAGCAAGGATATCCCGCACACCTGGCGACATCCAAATAGCGAAGTTTGTGGTTTGTTGTTAGTATGATCTGAGCTTGGTTATCAACCGTGTCAGAATATAGGAGCCAGCGATTGATGCATCTAAACGCCCAGCGTTTTTCAGCAGATGGTACGGTAGCTGTCTATCACCAGCCAGAAGCTGGACGAGCGGATAAGTGAGATCAACGAGAGCGATAATCTCAATACTTTGTGGGAGTTTTTCTACGGAGCGATGAGTACGGGGCCATGGGTGGCGATAGGCAGTGCTCAAAGACGGCCTAGAAATGGCTGGTTCGATGAAGCGAGTGCAAGATGGTAAGGGACGAGAAGAACGATGCCAGAAGCCGCATGGTGCTGTCAGGGATCTGGCAGAGCATGGAGCGATAGAAGCGAAAAACGAATCCACCGCAAAAGAAAATGTGGTTGCTACGGCGCAAGAGAGTCTGGAATAGAATGATATGCGGAGGTTTTTCGAAACTGTCGTTGGCGTGCGAAGAAAAACTGCGGTAGTGAGAAGCTGTACAAACTCTTTAACAGTATTATAATGAAGGCATGGGAAGAGGGAGCCCTGTCTGCTAGTTGGTTGAATGGTCTCATTTGCTCTCCTCTATACAAGAAAGGGTATCTGATGGGATTGCGCGAACTACAGAGGAATAACACTTCTCAATTCAGCGTACAAAATATTGTCCGAAATGCTGTTTAAGAGTCTAAGACCGAATGAGGAATCTTTCGTTGGCAAATATCAGGCGGGTATTCGTGAAGGCCGATCAACGACGTATCAGATTCTCACCCTGCGGCAGATTCTCAATAAATTTCGGGAGTCAAGCTTGCAAACTCAACATCTGTACGGCGGTGTACGATTCAGTGTGGAGAAACGACCAATGGCAGATTATGATCGAACATAATCTTCCGGCGAAACTTATTAGTCTGACTTGCGCGAGGCTTGGCGGATCGAAATCAAGCGCACGGGTTGCAGATGAAATTTCGTCATCGTTCGTAACCTTAGGTGGACTGAAACAGGGCGATGCATTTTCGAACTAACTGTTCAACTTAGTACTGAATGGTTCGATAAGGAGAGGAATCATTGTTACGCGGTTGCATATACTCCTGGGCTTCGCTTCCTTAATCGACATCATCGGGATCGATCGCGGGGCCATGGAAGAGGCGTTCATACTGCGAGGATTGGACTTATGATTAACACCACGGTCTATGAAACCTGTTGAAGTCCCGTGAGCTGCGAACGAAGACAAAACTTGCGTTGTACTAAATAGGCTCAGGCTTTTTTTTGGTCGTTTAATGCGGCCATAGATCGAGAGAGCCTTTGTTGTCTTCAAAAGTAAAGTTCTGTGAACAATACTCGGCAGTAAACTGGTGGAAGGCATCTGGTGGCACCGCATGAGCTGCGAACAGTGCCAAATATATAAAAAATGGATAGTTTAAAGGAAATAAAACGCGGCTGGCTGTGGTGGGCTGGGCACGTAGCTCGTATGCCGGAGGAACAACAAGCTGAAAGCATATTCAGCATAAACCCAGGAAGGCCACGCATATGTTGGATTTTTGCTGTTGAGGAAGTCTCTGAACGTTCAGGGAGACTGGTAGCGATTGGCCCAGTCCCGAGACCAGTGGAGGCGTATGGTTCTTTCAACGTAGATTCAACGCTACGAGTTGTATGATTGTACGTTCCCAAAAGAAGAAAACAAAAATATTGATCAGAACCGTAATTTTTGGAAGGTGGTCATACCATTCCAGAAAGCCCTATATGTGAATGCGTTGTGGGTAGTGTCATTATCTGGGTGTTACCACACGCCAACACGCATTTCTCGTAGGTAGTTACACAGGTGACGTGCCAAAAGCATCCCCAACCGAGCTACGCTTCGCACATGCCCTTTTAGACAGAACAACGTTTTAAATGTGAGAAAACGGAAAGATGTTATCACTGCCCACGATTACCACACGACCGACGCAGAACACGCCGCGCTATGCTCTGTTCCTTGTGGCTACAAAGGTAGGTGGTAGCTATCTACTTGGTTTGGATGAGAACGAGAGATGAATGAAAAGATTCCCCAACAGCAGCCAACGTCCTGGCAAGGGCCTCAAAAGCGAGGCTGCTGATTTGATTATCAATGCCACAAACAAACCAGGCAATGGATGTGTGGTGCAAACCAAAATGTGTGTTTTGTCGTTCTAGCTAGTGCTGCATTCCATTTGTTTCCTTCTACGAGCTGCCAGCTACGGTTCAGTATGGGATTGTGTACGTGTGTGTGCCTTGAGGTTATCAGATGGCCGATATTGAATATTGAACGAATTGACGATAATTCCTTCCAATGTCGGTTTCAAACACTTGTTCGATTGGCAGAATATGACCGCATATAGGCATACGTTGAGAGATCTGGCATCGAGGTCTGTCGATGTCGATGCTACAACGTTGGCTTTTAATTCGCCCCCAAAACGACGATTCGACCGCTTGGGAGTGTTGTCGTCGTCGTGATGGTGCTTCCCGAAAGCAATGTCAAATTCGTTCGGGGTTTCAAAACATTGGAAAGAAATTTATTATTTTTATAGTCAGATTGAGATTTACGAGTAAATGAGTGTGATCCGAAGGTATAACTGTTTATTCTGAGCATAACAGTATTTTTTACGGCAGTGAAGTACGATATTTCTGGGTCTGAAAATCGTTCAGGCGAAGTGGATAGCAAATCTAACCTAGAATATCCTACAATTCTAACCTCAACTCCTCACTTGCACAAGCCGGATCTCATTTTTCACGGAAATGGTGGAACAAAATGCAAAACTAATGTACGTGCGACCGAGGGAATTAAAAGTTCTACCATTCCCACTTAAAAAAATTGTCGGATGGGGGTTGTAAGTAGGAAAAATAAAATAATTCCCCCAACAGATTATGTTGATAGGTATGTAAAAGAAGGTAAACATCATCAGTTCGGTAGTTGCGCTACCGAAACAAAGATGGGTAACAGTATGTTTTGTTTTGCCCTTGAAAGCCAATAGAACCCAACTAAAGGATGCGGATTGCTGGGCTTTTTCATTACTTCTGTATGATTCACGTTCATCGTAAGGCCAAAGAGCAGGAATCTACTTGAAGGTATGTACGGAAAATACATATTCTGACATGTAAGTTAACGTTTTCAAAGAAATCTTTTTAAAATGCCACTAATTTTGTACATTACGTAGAATAATGAGAATTTTCAATACAAAGAAGTTCTGGGTCATTCTAGGAAGCAAGTGTACAACATCGCAGATCTGAATATTGTCCATAGTTTTCCAACGTCATCATCTTTTTCACCGTGTCTTGTACATATCTTCCCCGACGTTTTTCTAGATGTGCAGTATAGTTGAAGTTTTCCTTGAAGTATGTGTTGTAAACATTTCGAACAAGTATCACCGGCTGCACTTAAGGCGACCGACCGGCGATGATGTGCTGTCGCAACATCATTGCGCAATGACAATAATCGAGGTCAGTCTAATTGCCCGTTAATTTATCAATTTAAATTCTACGTCGCCAGTTGGTAACGATGAATGATGGTACCATCATCGCTACTCACTCGGTGTATTATTGCACATTGCACTGTGTACAGTATGACCCATAAAAAAATGCGACAGTTTTCAAAGTCATCGTTCCCCTGCTTCGAACTGATTAACCTCGCATGTATCTATTGGATAGTATAGTAGAGCCACTAATCTTATAATGGCAAAGGAACATAGACTGATTCCATGCAAATACCTTCGGAAATATAACGTTGAACATATGGATGTCGAAATCGTCTACGCGCCAGAGGCCGTTTTTTAAGGTTATAATTTTCTTTCAATTGCTTTCAATCACATTCAATCAAATTTTATTTTCAAAATAGCACTTTTATGGCTGGATAAGGTCTTCAGGAGTTGGTTGGTTCGTCGGACAAGCACGAAAAAAATATTAACTTATAAATTAAGAGACATTTTGTGAAAATATAATTATTTGACAAATGATAATTTTTAGAAAATATTATGTTTTAAGCATGAAATTGTTTTTAAGTACATAGTATTTGTACCTATCATAAAGGCAGGTATATATGCCTTCATCGACAAAAAAATGTTTTGAAAAATGTTCTAACAGTGTTAAGTTTTTTATTAATTTATCTTAAATACGGTTTTTAATATGTAGCACCTTTTTTAGTTTTTGTTTCCTAAACATTTGAAATTATTTTTAAAATATTTTTCAAACATGGGCGTATTAAAGAGTACATATTTCTTCATGGTTTCCATGTGTTTACAAGTTTTTATCTTTGTTCATTTTGCTATGAAAATTATAGGAAAACTTGATTTTATTTAGAAATTGTTAACAATTATAAGGTATCCCATATACGTAACCAATGAATATTTTGACAAAAATTTTAGAGATCCTGTATGACAATGACCTCCTTATTGTATCCTAATCCAAAAAAGTTTAATTAATTGGGATTATTTCATTTAAAATCATCAAATACTGAAAAAAAATGGAATGTCGCATTTTTTATGGGTCATACTGTAGACTAGACAGTGTAGAAATGCCAGTGGCACCCATCCCAGAGTCAGCCCTAATATTCAACATCGCCAGTGCAATCTCTCCTTTGCCCCCTCTGTCCACTATTGACCCCCTGAGGAGTCACCACACGGTTCGTTACAATAACATCATCGTCATAATGTGTATGCTGCTCAGGAAAGAAGCATCGATTTTGGTCTGAAGTGATTGTGAATTTCACGACTTCGGGGTTGTCGTCGTCGTCGTCGTCGTCGCCGTCGATGTCAACAACATCGCCGGGTGATCGGTACCCAGCTGCCAGCTATTTACCGAACCCCCGCATGTGGGTGGCTTCAAATATTTGCAAACTCAACGACTATGATGGGTTCTGTTTACTGAAAATGGTGCCCCAAACAGGATGACGATGATCAGTGTTGCCGGGATTATGGATAGTCATATCTTGTCTGCAGATTTCAAGCTGATTATAACAATCACCCAACCCAACCAACACTTTAATGAACAATTAGTCTTGTATAAGTAGGTTTTGAGAACCATCAGAAAACTGAATAACTTTTATTTTGGTTTTATTATTGTTTTAAGAAAGCTTGTTTAAGTAAATATCAGGCCAAACATGTCTAAAGTAAAATTGGAAATTTCTGAAAGAATGGCTGGAGAGGCATCTAGATAATCCACACGGAATATTTTACGGAAATCCCTGAAGAATAATCTGGTTGAATGTTTGATTCAGGATTGAAACGTACGGAAAAATCATCGAAGGAAACAGTGGAAAAGTTTCTAGATAAGTTATTGAAACTTGCCTTAATGGGTACAATGCAAGCAATGATAAAACTAAACATTTTTATATCCTTAAAAAATCCGCTTCATCAATGATATTGATGAAGATACGTACTCGGGTAACATTTTGGTGACCATTTAGCCTTGAAGAGGTTTCAGGAACCGTCATAAAACCTAACAGCTTTTTATTTTGGTTTTAGGATGGTTTTAACAAACTATTCTGGTTATTTGACAGAAAAACGTTACTTGGGTAGTCACTCTTGATGAAAAATTTGACAGACGTTGGGAATATATTGGAACAAAGTCTTATAATTGGGTTTCTGCAGGATTTTCATCGGACTGTTCAGAGATCATAGAGACATTCTTGGATAAACCTCCTCTGAATTGGTGGAAGCTTTTCTTAACAAATTTCTACAGAAAACTCGGCAACACCGTACGCATGTCATTCAAAAGCTGATTTTCAATAATTTACAGAATTCAAAACAAAATCTTTTTGATTGATTTTTTCTTAAATATTGAAAAGATCAAAATCCTAAAACAGGATGCCTACTGCCTGCAAAAGGTGGAAAATAGGAAGTATCAGGAAATTTTATTCAACCTGGAATATCGAGGAAATTTCAGAACATTCGTCAAGGACAAGGAATAAAAGGAAGTCAAAAGAAAGGCCAAAATATGAATGAGTTGCAAAATTTATCTTAAACTCGTTGAGAAATCTCTGTCGAAATCCTGGGAAATTTACTCTGAAAACTCTAAGGGCTTCCTAGGATGTATTTGCGTTGGAATTATCTCATTTTTTTACAGAAGTTTCTGGTAGTTTTGTTAGATGATTCTATTAACGAGTATCTAGCTCGATTTTTTTTGGGAACATCTACTTTTAAAACTGTACGTATTGATTTTCGAAGAATTTTAATAATTAATGGTTGACTACGTTCTATACTTATGAGAATAACGTCAGAAGAATCAAAATATATGCTCACTGTCAAAAGAAACGAAAGGTCATTTGCCAAGATTTTTAGAAATTAAACAAACTATTCTTGAATAGTTCTTCCGGAAATCTTCAATCCACGGTTAGGTTGGGACAAAAATAACAACATGTTCAGACCAAAATATTTGGAGTCTGGTTCTAAATTTCTTGAAACTCGGAAATTTCTGAAAAATCGGACTGACGAAGAATGCACTTATTTAATTTATTGATGGTACATAGGGGAACTTCTGTATTTTTCGGCAATTTTGTTTTCTTCGTAATGGGCCGGGTGTAGGCGAGTTTTAAAACCTGTTGAACTCAAAGTTGGCCTCAAATATTTCCCAACCAAGTTGAATTATATGAAGTTTTGGGCAGCTCAAAAACTCCTCATGACAAAGAAAACACACCTGCTGATATTAACCAAAGTCACCATATCTCGAAGGTCCTCACGAAAGAATATTCATGCAGGGGGCTCACGAAAAATCCCCCCGAATCAAAAAATAAAAAATTAAAAATAACTATGGCATAATTCTCGAAGAACTTCTGCATAAGATCACTGAAATTCCCTGGAAATATGAGACTTTATTCAAGCAATTCAACAACGAAATTTTCAAAACATTCTCTATGAGAATTTGCTGGCAGATTGGCTTCTGAAGATTTAGAGCCCTTATTGTTGTTGCCAAAGTTGTCGAAAGGCTTTGTAAAAACGGTATGGTTGGAAAGAAAAACTTTTGATATCTGTTCGCGAAAATTCGCTCCCAGCAGGAAAAAAGGTCGTTCGAGAACATTCCAATTTCAAGATGTAGAACATTCGAGAACTTTTACTTTGCCCAGAGCACGTGTTTGAGCCTTCCAGAATATTCGTTTTTTCTTGGTGGTCGTAATTCGAGAATGTTCTGGAATAGTCTACATTTAGGCGTACCCAGTATAAATACAGGCGTATTGACGAGAAGCCAGTCAGTTGCAATTTTGATGTGAATTAGTGATAAGCGTTCGCGTGGCTTAAAACAACGCGAAGTGAAAGAGTGTAAATAGTAACAGAGAAAGAGAATAAAGTATTAAGTATAGTGTAAAAGTGACCCAGTGTGTAATCCGTCCCAGTCCGAAGTTCCCGTTCTCTTTCCGCTGTGCTATACCCAATACAGTTCAGTGCTTTCGCCTTATAATTCTTGTGTTCAGTGCCGAACACAATTTGGTCCTTCGAGCCGGATAAGGATCCGGTAGTGTGTGAAAGCGTTCCGCGTGGCTTCGACAGCGCGGTAGTGCGTAGTTTCAGAAGCGTGCACGCGGCTTCAACAGCGTGCTGTGCAGTGCAGAGCGTGGACGTGGCTTCGACAACGTCCGTATCCGTGTCGGTCCGCGAGTGTAAACCGCGTCGTCGCGTAGTGGCTTAATCCGTTGTTCCGGAATTCGTGTGGTGTTAATTCCATCCGGTCCGACAAGCGCGTCGATATTCGTGGTATCCCGAGTGAGTCGTGTAGTGCTACCTTCCGTCACTCCGGGCATTCCGTGATAGTGCTCCAACCGTTGTGACAAGCGCGTCGGTTCCCAGCCAATAGGTGACTGACTCCATTCCCGTTTTTCGCCGTCGTATTGAGAGTTGCATCCATCGCTTCGGATTCTGTGCTACCTTCCATCCGCTGCGACGAGTGCATCGGAATTCCTGTCTGCATTTCCGTTGCTGACCCGTGAGGGACTCGATAAGTATGCCGCCCAAGAAAACACCAGCTGAGGACGGAGTACTGAGAGCACTGTTCCTCAACCGTGAAGCTGCTCAACGAAACGTTAGCAGAATCCAGACTATCCTGGAGCGAGCCGAAGCAGACAAGGTCGAGCTAACCTCAGCCAAGATAAAAGTGTACCAACGAAGCGTCGAGAATGCCCACTCCGAGTACACCCGATTCCATCAAGAGATCATCGCCCTGTCCCCACCAGATGGACTTGAGGAACAAGAAGAGTGTTACAACAAGTTTTTGGACCTGTACGAGGACGTGTCCGTGCTGCTCGAGAGCTGGAACGAGAAGCTAACTGCGCCTTCAACCCAGCAGCTACCATGTGCCACCAACCAACAGCCAATCATCGTTCAGTCGCAGTCCTTCGGTGCTCCATTGCCAACCTTCGATGGTCATTATGAAGCATGGCCCCGCTTCAAAGCCATGTTTCAGGATCTGATGCAGCTTTCATCAGATTCGGACGCGGTGAAGCTATACCACCTGGAAAACTCCTTGAAAGGAGATGCCGCTGGAGTGATCGATCTGGAGACGTTGCAGGACAACGACTACCAGCGCGCATGGGATATCCTGGAAGAGAGGTTTGGCAACAAGCGACTAATCCTGGAATCGCACATTCTGGGCCTCCTAAACATGAGGAGGATGACTAAGTCGTCGAAGGACCTCCGGAGGCTCATCGATGAGTGCACCCGTCACGTGGAGAACCTCACCAAGCTTGGTCAACCGCTTGCTGGAATGTCAGAGCTGCTCGTGGTGACCGTACTCACTCGCGCATTGGATGACCAGACCCGTGAGTTGTGGGAAGCTTCGATTGACCAGACGGAGCTTCCGGAGTACAAGCAGACAATCGACTTTCTTAAGCAACGCTGTGTCATCCTGGAGAGATGCGAGAGCAGTGCACTCAAAGTATCCCTGAATCCCAAGGTCTCCTACCAGAAGCCGCCGGCGTCCAAATTAGTGCCTTCCAAGTTATCCAATGCAGTGTTCGTGTCGTCGGTGTATGTGTGCGACTTCTGTTCTGGACAGCACCAAAATTTTAAATGTTCCACATTCCAGAAACTGTCCGTGGATCAGCGCCATAGCAAAGTCAAGGAGTTACACCTGTGTTTCAATTGTTTAAGAAAGGGGCATCGTAGCTTAGCGTGTGCCAGTGAAAAGTCGTGTATGAAGTGTTCAAAGAGGCATCACACGCTGCTACATTTCGTACGCAAGATGACTCAAGTAAAGCGCGATGATATTCAGAAGCCTTCAAAGGTCATCCCAGTATGTGCCTACCTAGTAAGCAGTCTGCCAGGCCATGACGTCCAACCAGTGCCGGTTGGAAAGTTGACGAAAAAACGTCGACGATTGCCAACAAATGGATACACAGACCGTCAATGTCGACCAGAATCCCGAGTAAGTTTTCCAGCCATTAGTAGAGGCACTGACTTCCTTGGAGGACAGCAACAACCAATGACAACTGGAATTGGAACTGTATTCCAACGGGCGGGAGTATGTTCGCGAAAATTCGCTCCCAGCAGGAAAAAAGGTCGTTCGAGAACATTCCAATTTCAAGATGTAGAACATTCGAGAACTTTTACTTTGCCCAGAGCACGTGTTTGAGCCTTCCAGAATATTCGTTTTTTCTTGGTGGTCGTAATTCGAGAATGTTCTGGAATAGTCTACATTTAGGCGTACCCAGTATAAATACAGGCGTATTGCCGAGAAGCCAGTCAGTTGCAATTTTGATGTGAATTAGTGATAAGCGTTCGCGTGGCTTAAAACAACGCGAAGTGAAAGAGTGTAAATAGTAACAGAGAAAGAGAATAAAGTATTAAGTATAGTGTAAAAGTGACCCAGTGTGTAATCCGTCCCAGTCCGAAGTTCCCGTTCTCTTTCCGCTGTGCTATACCCAATACAGTTCAGTGCTTTCGCCTTATAATTCTTGTGTTCAGTGCCGAACACAATTTGGTCCTTCGAGCCGGATAAGGATCCGGTAGTGTGTGAAAGCGTTCCGCGTGGCTTCGACAGCGCGGTAGTGCGTAGTTTCAGAAGCGTGCACGCGGCTTCAACAGCGTGCTGTGCAGTGCAGAGCGTGGACGTGGCTTCGACAACGTCCGTATCCGTGTCGGTCCGCGAGTGTAAACCGCGTCGTCGCGTAGTGGCTTAATCCGTTGTTCCGGAATTCGTGTGGTGTTAATTCCATCCGGTCCGACAAGCGCGTCGATATTCGTGGTATCCCGAGTGAGTCGTGTAGTGCTACCTTCCGTCACTCCGGGCATTCCGTGATAGTGCTCCAACCGTTGTGACAAGCGCGTCGGTTCCCAGCCAATAGGTGACTGACTCCATTCCCGTTTTTCGCCGTCTTATTGAGAGTTGCATCCATCGCTTCGGATTCTGTGCTACCTTCCATCCGCTGCGACGAGTGCATCGGAATTCCTGTCTGCATTTCCGTTGCTGACCCGTGAGGGACTCGATAAGTATGCCGCCCAAGAAAACACCAGCTGAGGACGGAGTACTGAGAGCACTGTTCCTCAACCGTGAAGCTGCTCAACGAAACGTTAGCAGAATCCAGACTATCCTGGAGCGAGCCGAAGCAGACAAGGTCGAGCTAACCTCAGCCAAGATAAAAGTGTACCAACGAAGCGTCGAGAATGCCCACTCCGAGTACACCCGATTCCATCAAGAGATCATCGCCCTGTCCCCACCAGATGGACTTGAGGAACAAGAAGAGTGTTACAACAAGTTTTTGGACCTGTACGAGGACGTGTCCGTGCTGCTCGAGAGCTGGAACGAGAAGCTAACTGCGCCTTCAACCCAGCAGCTGCCATGTGCCACCAACCAACAGCCAATCATCGTTCAGTCGCAGTCCTTCGGTGCTCCATTGCCAACCTTCGATGGTCATTATGAAGCATGGCCCCGCTTCAAAGCCATGTTTCAGGATCTGATGCAGCTTTCATCAGATTCGGACGCGGTGAAGCTATACCACCTGGAAAACTCCTTGAAAGGAGATGCCGCTGGAGTGATCGATCTGGAGACGTTGCAGGACAACGACTACCAGCGCGCATGGGATATCCTGGAAGAGAGGTTTGGCAACAAGCGACTAATCCTGGAATCGCACATTCTGGGCCTCCTAAACATGAGGAGGATGACTAAGTCGTCGAAGGACCTCCGGAGGCTCATCGATGAGTGCACCCGTCACGTGGGGAACCTCACCAAGCTTGGTCAACCGCTTGCTGGAATGTCAGAGCTGCTCGTGGTGACCGTACTCACTCGCGCATTGGATGACCAGACCCGTGAGTTGTGGGAAGCTTCGATTGACCAGACGGAGCTTCCGGAGTACAAGCAGACAATCGACTTTCTTAAGCAACGCTGTGTCATCCTGGAGAGATGCGAGAGCAGTGCACTCAAAGTATCCCTGAATCCCAAGGTCTCCTACCAGAAGCCGCCGGCGTCCAAATTAGTGCCTTCCAAGTTATCCAATGCAGTGTTCGTGTCGTCGGTGTATGTGTGCGACTTCTGTTCTGGACAGCACCAAAATTTTAAATGTTCCACATTCCAGAAACTGTCCGTGGATCAGCGCCATAGCAAAGTCAAGGAGTTACACCTGTGTTTCAATTGTTTAAGAAAGGGGCATCGTAGCTTAGCGTGTGCCAGTGAAAAGTCGTGTATGAAGTGTTCAAAGAGGCATCACACGCTGCTACATTTCGTACGCAAGATGACTCAAGTAAAGCGCGATGATATTCAGAAGCCTTCAAAGGTCATCCCAGTATGTGCCTACCTAGTAAGCAGTCTGCCAGGCCATGACGTCCAACCAGTGCCGGTTGGAAAGTTGACGAAAAAACGTCGACGATTGCCAACAAATGGATACACAGACCGTCAATGTCGACCAGAATCCCGAGTAAGTTTTCCAGCCATTAGTAGAGGCACTGACTTCCTTGGAGGACAGCAACAACCAATGACAACTGGAATTGGAACTGTATTCCAACGGGCGGGAGTATGTTCGCGAAAATTCGCTCCCAGCAGGAAAAAAGGTCGTTCGAGAACATTCCAATTTCAAGATGTAGAACATTCGAGAACTTTTACTTTGCCCAGAGCACGTGTTTGAGCCTTCCAGAATATTCGTTTTTTCTTGGTGGTCGTAATTCGAGAATGTTCTGGAATAGTCTACATTTAGGCGTACCCAGTATAAATACAGGCGTATTGCCGAGAAGCCAGTCAGTTGCAATTTTGATGTGAATTAGTGATAAGCGTTCGTGTGGCTTAAAACAACGCGAAGTGAAAGAGTGTAAATAGTAACAGAGAAAGAGAATAAAGTATTACGTATAGTGTAAAAGTGACCCAGTGTGTAATCCGTCCCAGTCCGAAGTTCCCGTTCTCTTTCCGCTGTGCTATACCCAATACAGTTCAGTGCTTTCGCCTTATAATTCTTGTGTTCATTGCCGAACAATATCTTTTAGTATCTTATAGCCAATCCGGAGACGGTGGATTCAATTCCCGTTCCTTTTCTCGACTCCCTGGGCATAGTGTATCATTGTACTTGCCACACAATGTACAAATTCATGCAATGGCAGGCAAAGAAAGCCCTTCAATTAAAAACTGTGGAAGTGCTCAAAAAACACTAAGTTGAAGAGAGCCAGGCCAAGTCCCAGAGGGGACGTAGAGCCATAAAGAAGAAGAAGAAGAACTCGACTAAAGAAGAAGAAGAAGAACTCGACTAAAGAAGAAGAAGAACTCGAATGAGTGGGGTTGTTGAGCAATTCCAGCATTTTGTTGTCGTAGTCCTCGAGTTGCATTATCACCATTCTCTTCCCTTTGTCCGACTCAAGAATGCAAAGATCTGGATGTTCGACCATGAACTGCTTGGTAATCCTAGCAGCATTTTTGCAAAATTGACTGATGGGCGTGTTCGACTGTTGGTGTTGTTGCCGTGAGAGGTGGTTTTGAATCTTTGTGCTGACTAGACATCACCATCACCATCAATGCACCATCCACCGAGAATCCGATAGCCAGCAGTTCACAGGAACCCAATCATTCATCAGCTAACGACGTCCAATACCGATCGATGCCGAACATCCCAACGCTCACACGTACCATCTCCACAATCCTACAAAGAGACTACGGTCAGATAAAAATAGCAACACGCAACATAAAAACAGTAAGATCCCTCCTAAAACCGGTAAAAGATCCAGTACTACTTCAAGATCAACATAACGTCATCTACAGCATCCCATGCAATAGCTGCGAGAAGACCTATATTGGTATGACAACTAACCATCTAAAAAAACGTATTAGTGGACACAAGTGTGATATAAACAAACTTGCTAACAACCCAATAGACGGTAACATACACGCGAAAACAGCTCTCATACAACACATGGTCGACAACGAACACACTTTCTCATTAGATAGAACCAAGATTATCGATCGCACTCTCAGATCAACAGCTTTGCCCATGTTAGAAATGTGCCACATACAAAACACACCTAACACGGTCAACTTCCGTACAGATGTAGACGGGCTCAACACAGCGTACGCCGGTATTCTGCATACTGTCAAAACATCGAGCTCTCGCAGAGAAAACCAACAAACCAATACACAAAATACCACCACACGAGCTTTCGAACAGTTAGGACAGTTACCATAAACAGAAAGCTTTTTTACCAACTATTACGCCATCTTCAAAATAGCAGTTAAACAACATCTCTGAGAACAGTGTAGTGCAAGTCGTTAGAAATAGTTAGTGCCCCAATTTCTACCAATAATTGTATAAATGTTTAAAACTGTAAGTTGTACCTATCATGTCCCGAACAATTAATGTAATCAGATTTGAAACTTCTAGGCATACAAGAAGCTCCAAATGCACAAAACGGCAAAAACTAAAAACGAAAAACGGTAGACAGTGTATGTTATAATAAATATTATGTTTTATGCTATATGTTCAGTGTTCAATGTTGTATACCAATGTAATTTCTATTTTAGTCCACCCTTGAAAAAGGCCAAATACAAAGTGCCGAAATGTCGGGCAGAACAAAACTATCCGTTTTGATCCCCTAGACTGCGAAAGTCAGTTAAAATTGAGAAATCATCCAGTCGAATAATTACGCAATTTGTAAATAATCCTATAGTGGACCCCGGTGGTGTCCATTATAGGCAACATCGATGCATATTTTCAGATGCGTATTTCACTGGAATAATATATTAATGTTGTATGTTTGACGTTCTTAACATAAAGAGGGGACATGAAACTTGTTATAAAGTTCCACTTTGGAACAATCCAATGACGTAACATAGCTAAAACGCTGCAGAAGTAAATTTCGATGGCTTAGGGGGTCCACTACTAGCACCCAAACCCTAGATCATATGGAGTGTTTTCACAGAAATCCGTAGAGCTGTTCTTTAAAAAAAAAACAATGAAAATCTCAATAAAATTCTTGAAAAAATAACTAAGCTGTCTCTCAAGGAACTCTTGAGCAAATTATTAGATGCCTTAAGGAATTTTCGTAATTTAATGAACATCGTGAAAGTTCACCACATGAGGACATATTGTTTTCATGTTACACATTTTTGATATTTTTAATCTTCCTTAAGATTCATGTATTGCCAACTTATTTGAGTGTCGATACATTACTTTAAATTTCTCAATCGATAAATTTTGGGTAATCATCTCTGCATTGTTCTAAACATTCAAAAGATTCCCAAATATTGTTCCCCAAAGGGTTGTAAATTCAGTGAGTTTATAGTTCAATCCAATGTGCTGTAAAAGAAGCATTTCATTTCAACTTCAAGATAGAAACCATTTACACAAAAGCACGTCCCTACCGTACACAATAAGAATACCCTGTCATGCAGTAGCGAACACATATGAATTGCAGGAGGAATTGGTTTGAAAGCTTGGGGTGAAACGCCCCACCGTAATATCTTCCTGATAAAAAAAACAGTTTTGACGTCAACTTTTTGTACTAAGTTATAGCTGTTTCATTAAAACTGCTTCGAACATTTACTCTGCTTGACTCTTCAACGAACTTCTCTCTTTTTAACACTTCTTGATTGTTGAACAGTTACTATTGGCTATCCTGTTAGCTGTTGCTTTCTACTACAGGGCAAGTATAGAGTTTACATCTAGCATATGTTTCACTTTCCATAGCTCTTTCAAGCTTATTTGTTCCTTAGAGATTTTGTCCTCGAGACGCAGCGACTACACGACGTTACTCGCGATATATATAGAGTCAGCTGATGAGCTAGTCAACACACCGATATGAAGCACTGGAAGAATGTATATCAATTGGTGAGCTCGTTCCATGTTATTTTTAAAATGTGAAACTAATATTGAACACCTTTATTATGTACATTATAGAACATTTGAACAACGATAGTTTTTATTATGGCGTTTAATGATTAAAACCGACTCACTTCTTAGGAGAAGCATATTTTCCCGATCTCCCCCACTCTCATGATATAATTTTCCAAAGGGCGATGCTCGCCCAAATCACCCAGCAAAACACAACACCCAGCTACCGAATGAAAGCGTTTTTTATCCGCATTGTTAGCACACACACAAAACACAACACAGTCCAATAACGCCATCGTTCCATTCCAATGTCGGAAGGCGCAAAAAGTCCCCCCTAAAAAGAATTCTCAATTCTCCGAATCTCCGAAAAAAAAGTTGATTTTTCAGCTCGTCCAACTGCAAATTGGATACCGGACCGGTGCTGTTCTTTTGGTGTGTTCTTCTCCGGAGCTTTCCGGAGGCCCGCTGTTTTCCGGTCGGTTGTAGGTCGTAGGACTTTCCCATCAGCAGTTGCCCCACAATGAAAACGATACCCTTTTCGGCCACCGCACCGCTGACTGGCAGACTAGCTGGGCAGGAACTCTTCCGCCCGTTCTTTCTTTTAAGTTCGATTTCAAATCATGTTCTTTCCGTTTGCCCATCGGGTCACCGGGAGGGTACCCGAGCTGAAATGTTCGTAGAGGTGTAACGAATTAAAAGTAGAGTAAAAAATCTACAATAAATGGTATGGTTTATGGTTAACAAATTCGGCTTTGAATTGTCGACTACCCATGATTTTTACTTCCTGTTGTATGAACAAAATGTACAACAACTACATTTGTCATGGAAGATATGTAGAATTGTAAAGACAATAAACATTATGGTGATTGTACAAACTGTATAGTTTTAACATTTCATTTGAAACTACCAAAATCGAAAATATAGATAGACAATATGTCAAAATTGTACTGCAAAGTGTACAACACTTCATTATACACTGACAATTAAAGCTTTGATTGTTTAAAGGTAGCACAACGATATAGATATTACATATTACATTAGTTTCATACCATATAACTATAAATGATCTTATGGTTTTTTGTTCAAGTTTGTTTAGAAAACCCAACCAATGATTCCCCATTTTATTAACCATCATAGACGATATGGTTGACGGTCATTAACCATAACTTGTATGGTTATTGTACGGTTACTCGATTTCGCAGCCTTGACAAATAAGAGGTACATCTCTAGAACAAAACTCTCAGGGACTCCAATTAGGACACATCCCCAGTATACCAACCGGATGCCGTGTCAGTAATTCGGCCAATCAAGCATTCAACCTCCTGGTTGCCTGCCTCCCTGCATTGTACAATTGAAACATTGCATTGGCAGACGACCATCGACCGGCGTGGCGACGGCGACCGGTTATTGGCAGAGAAAAGATCAAACGCGCCTTCGGTTCGGTTCGGAGGGATCCTGTAAACCGGACCGGATGAGGCGAATCCAATCAACTCCGTCGTCGTCTTCACCGTCGTGGACCTTCTCTATGGATAGCTGGGAATTAATCATTCGGAACCGAAGTTCATTCGGGTTGACTTGTTCCGGTGCGGTGGTGCCGGGGTTGTTGTTCTTTTCTTTTCTCCGAAATGACGTCAGACCATTAGCTTGGGCTAAACACACAATAACGACACGACAAACATTGCCACAAATTGGCAGAGCAAGCAAAACAGAGCCATATTTCATTGGTGACTCTTTTACCGGTCAGCAGGAGCATTTCCAGGCAGGAAATGAAGATTGTGGCTTTGGAGTTTTGTAGGATGGGGGTTTTATAAATTTCTGGCAAAAAGAAAGAAGTTCTAGAGTGCTACGTGCTTTGATGCTCTTTTCGTTTGGTTTGGAAAGCAATCTAGTGAAAGCAAACAACATTTTCTTTGTGCGTAATCTTGAGCACACCCGAAGAAGAAAAAAAAGGATACGAATGTGAACAAAGCTTCAACAGCATTAAGGTGAAACTTTGGAGGCACAAATCAAACGACAAAAATAACAAACTTCATATTTTTCGGCTTTTAGTCACAGGTAAGCGTTGATTGTTTCAGATCGTTGCCAACGTTTCGATCCTTTAGTTGGGATCTTCAACAGGGCACGATGTGAATCAATTTGTTTGAAATTTGTGTTGATCACAGAGTGGGAACTGCTCTGTTGAAATTTTACGGTTTAATCATAAGTATTAAGGAAAAAGTGGAAAGTGGAGAAAGAGGCTTTTCGATATTTGTCAAACTGGGTGGCTTCGAATTCGTGTTAATATTATTCAGTGAATCATAAAGTAAACGATAAAGTGATTATAATGTTAATGATTTGACAAATTTTTTGTTCGCGAAAATGGCTATTTTTGAATGGTAACGATACTTAACAAAGTAATGAAAACCCCTCTAAGAGAATGCTTTCGAGAAATTCTACATAGTAATTGTCAAGAAACTTCCAATGAAACGAATCACTGGAGAATTTTACCATGATTTTCTGAAAGGATTCACAAAAGAATGCCCGAAGGAAGATTTCTTAACGATTCCCTGCAAATTTCAACAGAAATTCCTTAATAAATACTTTGTAAAAATTTCAGTGGTTACCTTGAGAAACCTAGATGCACTCTTGAAATGATGGATGCAACAATTTTCCATTAAATTCCCGATGGAGTCTTTTGATAAATTCCTGCAGAAGTGCTCATAGTTATTTCTGGTGGATTTTGTAGAAGAATTCCAGAAAAAAAAAAACTCTGAAGAAATTCCCAGAGGAGTCCCCAAAGATGTCTGGAAGAGCTGATGTCCTGAGAGAACCATTGATGGATTTTCTCCAAACATGCCTGAAAATCTGGAGGGATTCTCAAATTTCCTTTGGATTTTATTAAAGGAAGCGTCAATCTCCAAATTATTTTTCTGGATACGCGATGTGATACTTTTCTCCAATTTCCAGGTTGTTTTTTTTGTAATGCCTATGTTTTTTTTATTGAAGAATCTCGATTAAAAGTTCCAATCGTGAAGAAACCATGGGCAATATATTTCCTTTCCTTATTTGAAAAACACGTGGGGGTGCTTCTGGGGGTGCCTATATATTATATTTTTCTCACCGAAATAAAAAAAAAATAAAGTGGTTGCCCCTCATTTGTAATTTTCACAACTTCGTCAAATTTCTAGTTTTTGATTGGAGCAAGAAAATTGATTTTTTGAAAATCCATGGTGAAGTTATGTTTTTTTTGAAATTTGTGCAATTTTCTAAGAATTACTCCTTTTAACTGTTTTTCCTAGCTCCGCCCATGATTTGAATTTTTTCTTGGAAGTACCATACCTGAAGATTCTTACCGAGGAAGAAAATCAAGATTTGCTTGCAAAGCGGCGATGATACAACTCTTTATATCTTTGACGAACACATAAATGGGGGTCCTTGATTTGGATGTTTCGGAGAAGTTTCATGGCAAGCGAGGAGGTTTCAGGATGGCTTCGGTTGAGTTTCCGGAGGTTTCAAGGGGACTTCAAAAAAGTTTCAGGAGGTTTCCAAAGTGGTTTCAATATGCTTCGGAGTGATTTCAGCAATTTAGGACCCTGCGATTCTTTGCAACTCCCTGGAACGCCTCTGAAACCTTTTAAAGCACCCCTGGAACGCCCCCAAAACACACTGGGACGCAGTGATACCCCATGGAACTTCATGGAACTCCCTTGCAATACCACTGTGACCCCCCGAAACCTCGAGGAACCCCCTTAAACCGCATCGAACGCTTAAGAAACCCTCTGAAGTCCCTTTCGCCCCCTAAAACATCACTGAACGCCCCGCAAATCCATCAAAACTCCCTGAAATGCGCCTCAAACCGCTGGAATCCCCGCTGAAACCCTCTGGAACAATGATTTTATTGCCCTTTTCCGGCTATACCAGTCGGCTAGTATGTCTGAAATAGACGTAAAAACTTGAAGTATTTTTAGGCAAAGTACGTTTAATTGGCAAATTGAGAGATAAATTTGTGAAAAAATTACCACTTGTTTTGGTGGGATTCGAACCCACGACTCCGTTATCGCTAGTCCGGCGCTTTAACCAACTAAGCTACAGAACAAGTTACAACTCTGCAGAATAGAAAGTCAAACTGGATTCGAAGCACCACCCTAAACCGGGTCCGTCTTTCACAACTTTATCTCTCTTTCGGCTCTTAGATGCCAATCTCCCGCACTCTCGCGGCCTACGAACGACAAGTGTGCGCGTATTGTCATACATACGTCATACATACACAGATAAAAATAATGAGATTTACACGTCATGTAAACTTCAGTTTAGTCATGTAAACTTAGTGTTATGATGGTTTACATAATATATCATGTAAATTTGTGTTATATGTCATGTAAACACACAGAGTCATGCTGAATTACATGACATATAATGGAAGTTTACATGATATTTTATGACTTTTACATGATATGTCATGTAAACTTCTGTGATATCCCACGCTCCAATCATGTGCATCATATGTCACAGAAATTTACACTCTTTTTTCGATCTGTGTACGTATCATTGTCATACATGAGTTGCGTTCTCTCTAGCGCAGTTGGACGGCCGTGCGTCCGTCCGCGTTGAGCGCTCAACGCATACTGAGTTTGCACCGATCATATGGTTGGTGACGAAGTATGTGTCAGTCGAGCTTCAATATCAACATTCTAAAAACAATACGCGCACACTTGTCGTTCGTAGGCCGCGAGAGTGCGGGAGATTGGCATCTAAGAGCCGAAAGAGAGATAAAGTTGTGAAAGACGGACCCGGTTTAGGGTGGTGCTTCGAATCCAGTTTGACTTTCTATTCTGCAGAGTTGTAACTTGTTCTGTAGCTTAGTTGGTTAAAGCGCCGGACTAGCGATAACGGAGTCGTGGGTTCGAATCCCACCAAAACAAGTGGTAATTTTTTCACAAATTTATCTCTCAATTTGCCAATTAAACGTACTTTGCCCTCTGGAACACCCCTGGAACCCCATTAAACCTCTGGAATGCTCCTAAGACACCTTCCAACCCTCTGGAATGCTGCTTGGTTGTCCTGTTAGCCTCTGAAACTTCTTGGAACACCCTTGGAAAGCCTCCGAGATCCACTGAAACCCTCTGGTACACCCCTGGAACGCGTCTTATACCCCCTGAAGCTCCCTGAAATGTTCATGAAACTCCTCAAGACTCCTGATGTTCTCTTGAAGCCCCCACCCCGAAGGGAGGTGTTCCTGGAGCACTCCAGAAACACTCCTGAAACGCTTCGGAAACTTCTGGAACGCTCCTGAATTCCCCTGGAATGCATTTGAAACTTTTTAAAACCCCTGGAACTTCTTTAAACCCCATGAAACCGCATGAAACGCCCTTGATATCCCATAGAACGCCCATGAAACACAGGCGCCCACTAAAAACCCCCTCCCCCTGGAACTGCCCCTGAAATCGCTTGTAAATCTATAGTGTTGAACAATTGGCGAATTATCCTAGTTAGTGATTCCTCACCACTCACCAGTATTATCGATGGAAACTTAAATTTTTGGAGTGAAAATTTTTTTTATGAGAATTTTTATTAATCTCTTACAAGTTTCCAATTGTAAAGAAATTTCTCAAACAATTAATTGGGAGATTCTCAACGAGTTAATATGGATTTTTTTCAACAGTTTCTTTGAAAACTGTTTCGGTACATCTTTTGTCAATTAATTCAGCACGGGCTTGGTGGTCTAGTGGCTACCGCTTCTGATTCGTATGCAGAAGGTCATGGGTTCAATCCCTGGCCCGTCCCTTTTATCCTTTCATCCTAATTTGTATCTTTCTATCCACTTTCTCTCGCTCTCTCTTCTCTACATATACAACTCATGTATATTCATATGTTCATAGCCATCGCTAGAACCAGAAACGAATTGAAAAAAAAAAGTCGTTTCCCTCCCTTCTAACTTCCACTCAAAGCACAGTGTATATATAACGCCTACAAGTTATGCAACCAAAGCGTGCTGTGCCGCTTGACCTTATTCACCTCATTCACCACACAATCTATTATGAACACTATAAATAACCCCTATCCATGGATCGCATCACCGATCCAACGGCCCATCCTATCCGTCTAACAAATACCCCAGTCCGTGCTGGTTGTGGGGATGCAGAGGTGATCAACATGTAGGATGCAGAGTAGCAACAACCAGCACACTCTAACATTCCTTTTCCTTCCCAACTGGCTATAAGGACGTGGCCGACGCTGTTATTGATCAAGAATGTATGAGCTGCTTAAATTGCACTTTGAGAATAAGTGGAGTGTCCCAGCCCTTATTCATTTGGATCTCAGTGCAATTGGTACCAGCTCAGATCAATCACGGAGGAGCAATCATTGACATGTATAGTCAGATTTGATCGATTGATTGTTTGATCGTGATCTTTTGTCAATTAATTCAGAACTTTTTTTTGTAAAACCATGCCGAAATACATATGAGAACTCATTTAGATTTTTTTATTTGATTTTATATTTTTTCGGCTAATATTTTGAGAAATTATCAGGGAATTCCTTTGAGAACTTCTTCGGATATGTCTAAAGTTTCTTCGGCATTTTTTTAGGAAACTCTTTCAGAAAACTTCTCTTTGGAAGTCCTTTGGCCATTTTATGGGATTTTATACAGCAATTCTTTTGGGTATTCCTTGAGCTTTTTTTTTTATTCATAAGACTTTTTGGCGTTATTTTTATTAGTTGTTTCAACTATTTATTTGAAATTCTTTTCGGTTATTGTGTTCATTTGCTTTGAAAATTGCTTTCGAAATTTCTTCGATAATTCTGTCTGAAAATTTTACTTTTGAAATTTCATCCAATGCCTACATATTTCTTTTGGAATTTTGTTTAGAAATCATAATGGAAATTTACCCCAGTAATCCTTTGAAACTTTATTCAACAATTACTTTTATAATTTCTTCCGGCGATTTCTCATTCATTTATTTCTGCAATTCCGTTGGAAAATGCATTCGACGAGCTTGGTGGTCTAGTGGCTACCGCTTCTGATTCATATGCAGAAGGTCCTGGGTTCAATCCCTGGCTCGTCCCTTTCCTCCTACTTTGAATCTTTCTATCTACTTTCTCTCTCAATCTCTCTCTCCTATGTACATATACATCTCATGTATATTCGTATGTTCGTAGCGATCGCTAGAACCAGAAACGGATTGAAAAAAGCCGTTTCCCTTCCTTCCAACTTTCATTACAGCACAGCAGACATGTCCAAACACTGCACTGCACGAGGAGTCGATGCTCAAACACACCACCGTGGGTGCCAAGCCACCACCTAGCTCTCCGTGCTTCAGAACGAACACGCACCGTGTCTGGCTCAACACCGGTGTCGGTGGCGGTGCCCAGGCACTGGGCACGGTGTTTAACGCTTCGGGTAACACGGAGCCCGAGTGTTCCCGATTATGTTGCAAATGTTGCAAATGCTGCTGGTCGACGACGAGAGTGAAGTACTTGGTGGCTCCTTTTCTGTCTTTCTCGTCCCTTCTGACTCAGTGGCTCTGATGCAGCCAAGCTACCACGCACTGTGGCCGAGCTCACTGCTTTGGTGTTTCATACAATCGGAAACACTCGGCCTCCGTGCCCAACCAAAACTGAAACACCGACACGAGTGTTTCGCCAGTCGCACTGCGTGTTCATCAGTAGAAGCTGAACGAAGGTGGTGATATGAACACACACGGTGGTGTGTTTACGGGCAAACACGCCACCGGTGCGGCACGGTGTGGTGTTTTGCCCATGTCTGCAGCACAGTGTCAATCTATCATATAACGCCTACAAGTTATGCAACCAAGCGTACTGTGCCGCTTCATAGTAATCTTCACACATTCTATCGCTTTACGCCTGGCACCCTTGCACCAATGCATGATCCATGTGCCAAAAATAAACATTTCCCACCAACACACCAACATCCGCATGACCTTGTGCAGGCGCAGAGGACTCAACGGCCTGATGTGGGCAAGCGATTGCAATCATCACTTCCCTCCCCTTCCCCATTGACCTGCAACCTGACGCAGCAGGCGCCATTGTCGCCTAAAAATACAAGACCACCAACGCTCACACACTGAAGATGCCTGTTAGTCCCAAGCAGCTATCTCATTGGTTCCTTGTGTAAGTGTAGCTGGTCTGGCGATACTGGAGTTGCAACTGCGGGCGGTCAATCAAGCTCAAGCTCAAGCTCAATTCCGTTGGAAAATGCATTGTGAAATTCTCCCACAATTCCATTGGTAATTTCTTCAACTTTTTTTTTTGAAAGTACACAGGAAATTTCATTGTAAATGGGGAACTTCTCTGGCAATCATTTTATATTTTTTTGAATTTGTTATATAATTCTATTGAGAATTTCCTCTGCTATTCCGTTGTAATTTCTCGGATTTTTTTTTAATTCGTAAGAATGAATCTAACAGAACTTTAAAAGTATTAACAGACAACATTGTGTAAGAAATTATCGAAGCAATTTCTAAAGGTACTACCAAACGAACTTCTGAGAAATTACCGAATGAATTTTTAAAAATTGCTACTTAAATTCACTGATTTAATTTACCAAGGGATTTTCAAAGTACCTGCCGATAAATTTCGAAAGGAACTATCGAAATAAATTCAAAAGTAATTGTCAGGTATATTAGCAAAAGGATTGCCGGAGAAACTTCCAAAGACATTGCTGAACAAAATCCCGTAGGAGTTGTCTGATAAGCAATTGCCAAAGCAATTGCCTTAATAGCATCGAAAAGTAATTCCGAAGGTATTTTCAAAGATAATAACCAAAATCAATTTCGAATTTTATTGCCGAGAAATTTCCAAAAGAGTTATCGCACCAAATTTCAGAGGAATTGGAGAAATAGTTTTCAAAAAAATTGTCTAAGAAAAGTAATCTCATAGGAATTTTCGCATTAAATTCAATCAAAATTGCTGAAAAAAAATCCAAAGGACTTGCCGAAAAAAATTCGCCAAAGGTAGTTCATAGCGTTTTCACAGGGAAACTCACAGGAAACTTGCGGATTGAGTTCTCGAAGGAAATGCCAAATGAATTACAGAATTATTTTCCGTAGAAAATGGCAAAGAAGTTTCCAGAAGAGTGTTGAAATTTCTCCCAAAGTAATTACCAGCGGATTTTCCTAACGAACTAGAGAAACCAGAGAGGAGTTTCAAACGGAATTTTTAAACAAATTTCCGTAGAAAAACATTTCTGATGAAGCTCTCAAAGCTATCGCTGAAGCGTTGCCAATTATTGATTAAAAAAGTTTCCAAAGAAATTGCCAAACAACTTTTCAAAAAAAATCCCGCAGGAATTTTCAAAGAACCATCTAACGGAGTCTTTAAAAATATCTTCAAAAATGTTACCATAGGACTTTTCGAATTCAACTTTTGACACAATAGCTGGAGAAATCTCTTATGAAATCATATGTGCTTCTGGAGAACCTTGAGTACATATTAAAGGAGTGTTTTCAGTAACATGAAGAACTTCAATATGAATTCTCAAAGGAATCACAGAAGTAAATCTTGAAAGAAAAATTCTAAATGATTTTTAAAAAGAATTCTTGGAGAAATCACTGGAGAAATTCCTAGTAGACATTTCTGGCGCAATCCTAGGAAGAATTCATGAAATAATCCTATCCGGGACTCATAGAGACAGCATTCTAAGAGAAATCCTAGCAGGAATAAGTGGAAGAAACCCAGTAGAAATTTCTAGATGCATAAAAAGCAGTATGGGTCTGTCCATAAACTACGTAGACTTTGGAGAAATTTCTTACGAATTCTTCCTTGGAAAAATGGCTGGAGAAATGACAGTGATTATTTCCCAAGAAATATTATCAACAACTCCTGGATGAGTCCCAGCATATAAATTATTGTGAATCCCAGATGGAATTCCTGGAGAGCTCCTGCATTAGCGTGGCTCAAAATAAAACATGTCAAAAAGTTCGATGGCCCCCCTCCTCATTTCGCCACGATGCTCTGGTCAAATTTTCAACTAAATCCGTTGACATTTGGGCGGTGCTAAACTCATTTGAAGTTTGTATGGAAGTTTATATCGGAAAACATCGTTTTTATCATTTTTATCGTAAGGGGCACTATTTTTACTTAAATCACATAATCTGTTGCCGCTGGGAGCACTGCCAGCGATCCGAGATGTAGCCCCATTGAATCAGATCAATAGCTGATAGGGAAGAACACCTGTTAAAGTATAAAGTTAGAACTAAGAGAGAAAGTAGCTAGTGCAAGTTTCTTAAATTTACTATTCTAGTTATATCTAATTGAATTTGTTATTCTACCTAAAGATACTATACGGGTAAGTGACACAATCTTAAAAACTAGTGAACTCTTAGAACCAATGAAAATTAAATTATTTACAGTGTGCAGAAGATTAGATTAAATGTAGCGTCGGTAGAACAGACCGCAGTGGTACTGCCTAATGACACCTAAAGTGTAAGAAACATTAATTCCTAATATGATAAACAAACATTCATTAATAAATCGCCTTTGCAGTTTAAAGCTGCACGAAATCGTCAACTGCTAGCGTTTTTAATGTGCTGCTCACAACTCGGCGTTTTGATGCCTTTCTGGGTCTGTTCCGCGCCAACATAACTGAATACATAGAACTATAGCCTTATATGTGCTGAAAAACTTTGTCGAAGACCGCAAAGTCATCCGAAGCTCCTAAGAATAGTAGTTTACGCAACAAGGTGCAGAATGACGATTTTTACAGCACGAGTCGTACATTTATCCAACGAGGCTTGCCGAGTTGGATAATTACGACGAGTGCTGGAAAAATCGAATTCTGCACCGAGTTGCGTACAACGTTTTTTTTGCAATTTCTTAAATTACCCTTGAAGATAGTGTTTAACAAAACTTTTTTCATCAAACTGCACACTGATGTCCATAGCCATGTTTAAGGACAAGGTATTTGGAGTACATTGCTCAAAACTTCTAGAGCACCGTTTTTTAGAACCGTTGAACGGATTCGGATGAAAATGCATCACGCTATTGACAACCACTGAACAATTAGCGTGATGCATTTTCATCCAAATCCATTCGACGGTTCTAAAAAACGGTGCTCTAGAAATTTTGAGCTATGTACTCCAAATACCTTGTCCTTAAGAAAATCTGATCATAGCAGGTTACTCTGTGCAGTTGTCACAATTTTCAAAACTGCGTCCAGAAAGCATCAAGAAGTTGACCAAAACTGAAAAAAGTGCTGTAATGGTTCATTACGCAACGCAAATTAGTGCTGTAATAAACCATTACAGCACTGTTAATTTGGTGTGGGAAAGTAGGCCTTTTCCTGTCAGATTTGCGTGAGGTAAAACAGCCTATTACAATAAGAAATTGCAAAAAATATATTACATGCAGACCATCTGGTGGTGTTTAATATTTTACTTGTAAATAAAGGAATAACAACACCAATGAAATCTCATTGAATGGGTACGTACTGTCTAGGCTATCCACTTATCCGCGAGCGGTAATGGCGGCGGCGGGCACAAATAACCGGTTAGAATTTTGACGTTTCTTGGGGATCGCAATCGGTTGGCCCCAACAAACGGTGGGTGAAGGGGTGAGGAGGAGAATGAAATTGTTTTGATTTTCCCCCAACAAACGTCGAAGTCCGAACCGGTTGGATATGCCCGCCGCCGCCATTACCGCTCGCGGATAAGTGGATAGCTTTTTTCCCAAGTGTCTGATCACGTTACGGTCTTTGACAAAGTTTTTGGCATATCCTAGGCTATATTTCTAAAGAGCCGATTACGTGGTTTAAGAACATTTAGAACCCCTCAAGAGAAAAAAAAAAATGCTAAACACGATGTTTTCCCATATAAACTAAAATACAAATTTCATATGAGTTTAGCACCGCCCAAATGATAACGGATTGAGCTCAAAATTTGACCAGGGCATCGTGGCGTCATATAGAACGAAATGAGAAGGGGGCCCATCGAACTTTTTGACATATGGTTTTTCCATACAAGCTTGAGCCACCCTATCCTGCATGTATTTTTACGAAGGAAGTAAAGTCCTTTTAATAAAAATTTCATATGTTATATTTTAGAACTCTAATAAAATTGTGTGGGATTCATGGCCGTGCGATGAATGGCGCCAGCCATTTAATCCGAAGGCCTCGTTGTGTGCGTTCGATTTCGTCAAACGAAAACATCTTAATTGGACCACTGGGTGTTGTACAGCCTCTGGCTGAAGGAGGTGTACAGTGTCTTTAAAAACTGAACTTTGAATGAAGCGCAGCGCAATATCAACTTTAATGAGTTTAAATTGTTTCAAAACTCATATTGAATCCCACTTGTCGGATTATAAATCTCCTCCAGCCAGAACTTTTATCATTGTTTCTCTAACGGGCTCCATAACACATCCTCGCACAGCAGGTGCCAAAAATCGTTTTTAATCTGCTATCACTTTTCATCCGAACTTATTTATCTTTCCATTTATTTTTAATCTACCATCACAGCATCACAGCCAAGCGGTCGCGGTGGTGGTGGCACAGATATGATGAATAAAAAAAAAATGAAAACAAAAATCTCAACGCACACCATTCACAAAACGGGGAACAACAAATGCGGGCATAACTTCAACATCAAAGGAAAGCCGGCCGGTCTGCCGGCCGGCGTGGCATTTATTTCGGCAGCTCCGGTAAACCGTGGGAATGACCCCATTTTTCGGTGGGGGGTTTGCCACTGGTTTTTTTTTCGGGGATTTACCTGTGCAAGGCGGAAAAGTGCTGAGATCTTCTGTAAAATATTGTTTTATCTTATCTGGACGATATCAAAATCTGACAATTTTTGTAAGGTTAACAAAAATAAGAATAGATTTGAGTTTGGAAAAGAATAATAGGCGTTTGTAAGACTGTAACAAGAAGTTCTCATGAGTTGGTGAGTTCGTTCCAGAAGTTCTCATGTATTTTACTTTCTCTTAAACTGGTAGAGTGGTACAAGATATTCTTACTTAATGACTCTATTTCGGAATAGGAATCAAAAAGCGCTTCATAGTTTTTTTTTGTTATTTAACCTAATTTACAGCTCCTTTGTCCACTAGGGCACTGCGTGAGCGATTCCAATTGACTGCTGCACTCACACTTTGTACAGCGCCTAAAATGTATTCTATTCAAATTATACTATATCGAACTGGTTGCCTTTGCGCTGCTGTCACTTTTCTACCCTGTCCATGGTAGGATGCTGAGCTCGGTGTTGTTGATGTGAGACTCTTGTTCCTTTTCCAGTCCGATTAAGAGTCATTATAAGTTGCCGTTCGCCGATATCCAAGTTTCCGGGTTCGTTAGAGCATATGCTCAGAAGAGGGTCAGGTGTCAGCCGCTCCCGAGGGAAAGAGCAACTGATGAAAAATTGCAAGTGCCGGGACTGGGAGTGAACCCATGACCATCCCCTTATGAAGTGGACGTGTGACCACTACGCCACGGGACCCGGAAGCGCTTCATATAGTTGGAATTGCCACTTTAATGGTTGTAATGCATCTTCGATGTACTGCAAGCATCAACATTGACTAAATGATAGATGCAACCAGCTCTATAACTTTCCAGGATACTTTCAGTGAATACCAGTATAACACACAGTGTGTACCTATGTGTAGAATAGACTAGACCAGACTAGACCTGGCTAGACCTTGCTACGTCCATACTTAGGTATGGCGGCCCGGCGTGGGGCACCGCGCTAAGTACTAAATGCTACCGACGGAAGCTGGAAAGTACTTACAGGCTTATGTGCCTGAGGGTTGCGAACGCATACCGTACCGTGTCACACGACGCTCTCTGCGTCATTACTGGTATGGTGCCTATCAGCATTCTTATCAGTGAGGACATGGAGTGCTTCGAAATGCGCGGCACAAGAGGCACACGCAGGACTGCCAGGATGGCCTCTATGGTCAAATGGCAGCGCGCGTGGGACAGTTCCACCAAAGGAAGGTGGACCCATAGGTTGATACCGAGGGTAGATAGTTGGATTAATAGGCGCCATGGGGGGAAGTTACATTCCACCTGACACAGGTCCTTACAAGTCATGGTTGCTTCCGACAGTATCTACACCGTTTCGGGCATGCGGATTCTCCCAAATGCCCAGTGTGCAATGGTTTAGAGGAAACGGCGGAACACGTTTTGTTCGTGTGCCCGCGTTTTCGCACAATGCGTGACCGCATGCTTGCCACATGCGGGGAGGACACAAACCCGGACAACTTGGTCCAGAGGATGTGTAGGGATGAGTTTGGCTGGAACGCCGTTTCAACGGCTATCACCCATATCGTCTGGGAGCTACAGAGCAGGTGGCGCGTGGACTCGGAGAGTGGCTAGTCCAGATGCAGTACAAGAGGTGGTCCAGGGGTTTGGAGTCGGCTTCGTAGGTCATACCGGTGCCCTGCGGTCGAGATCGACCCTTACAGCGATTAAGTGGCCGCGGAGAGGAAGTCCCGGTAGCAGTGCTGTCGTGGCGTCGATCTACTGGGTTGGATCCGAGCCCGCGGTTGGAAAGGGGTCCCCGGCAAGGGTCGGGGCAGGTGGAGACCCTGCTGTCAGCAACCTTCTGGTGCAGCTGATAGGGCCTGAAGGGTAGTGATACCCTTGCCTTCAGCAGGTCAGATCGGGTTGCACGTGGGCATCGATTCTTGATGTCTGGAAAGCAGTTGGGCGCGGGCGAGGTTGACCCTGTCCGCCCTCCGAGGACAAAGAGAGTGGCGAGGACCACTCGGGAAACTGGCTAAGCGCCAGCATGCTACCGTGATGGACTCTTCAAAGCGAGTCATCGATGTTCGTTGCTGCAGGCTACGCAGCTAACCTTGTGGGTGCGATGTGCACTAGCCCCTCTCTGAAGCAATACCTTCT